>NC_139252.1:11196533-11443464 GCF_977018435.1 Lepisma saccharinum
TCAGCTGTTCGGTATTCTTTCTCTGGATTTGTCTAAATTTATCAAGTTCTTTTTTCAAGTTAGCAATATTCTCTTCTAAGTTCTGAAGATTATCTATTGAAGCTAAATTAGTATATTTCTCAAGCAAAGATTTGAGTTCCCCATCAATTCTTAATATAGGATCAATCAGTTGAGTTTGAAAATTTGTAATCTCTGCTTGAATATTTAGATTTAGCGAATTCTGTAATATGAGTAAATCTGATTTCAGTTTCTTTAGACGTGCATCTAAACTAGCAATCTCGCTTGAATTATCTGGAATCTCTTGTTGCCTTCTATTACCAAATATATCCATGTTTTTTTAGGTATTTTATATATTAATAAGAGGATAGATTATTCTTATTTTGATAAACAGTGGAATCAATTTATCATAATCTCCAATTATCTCAGCATACAAATATTCACCAGCATCCACATCATAAGACGTATCAGGAAGTAATGTACTATGTTTAATTCAATACAAATTTCGACTTATGTGCAAAACTGCCGCATTGGGTGGAGAAACACTTATTTGAATTTTCCCACTAACAGGTAACTTATATGATAATAAGTTATTATTAAAAACAAATAAGTGCTTTACAGTATGAATTCAAATTTCCATCATCTTATTGAAGACATTCAGAGTAAATTAGAGACACTGCAACAGTCTACACCTACGCAGGATGACATAACGCAACTACAAGAAATTTTGAAAAGTGCAGCTGATGCATCAGAACTCGATGCTATAAAATTAACTCTTACAACACTTCAGAATACTGTAGCTGCTTTGCCTACTTCTCAGGAAATCAGAGCTATGAGGAGAGCAGTACATCGAATGTTAAAATCTGAAGATATCAAAATCATTCAAGCAGAAATTGCGCAAATCAGATAAACTGTTCCAGTCTCCCCAACAATCAAATAATTAACGAACTACATGCATTATTTACAGAAATCAGAAGTCAAGTACACGATCTTGCTACCCAGAGTTCTAAATTAAAACTTGTAGAAAATTTACAAGAGATTATTTCTAATATTACGTCACAAATTACTACTCTTGAAGCAAGTCAAGAATCTGCTTTGTCAGGTTTTGCTACTCAACTTCACGATCTCAAAGAGGAATATAAACAAATGTATGTTGATGTAAAAATCAAACCTAGCTACGATGAGTTGGTTCGTACTATCAACGAACACTTCGATCCAGTATTAAGCAGACTAGATGACGTAGATACCCGTCAAATTTATTCTACGGAAATCGTTAGGTTACAAAATGTTCCAAATGCTCGAGGGCACTGAACGTACGCCAATGCTGGCAATGTTTACAAATTATGTCCGTACACTCAGGTACATGAAATTTTTGTTGAAGGTAGTTTACGATTTCTGAAGTTTAGTTTTCTAAAACATGGAAAACATATTGAAGTATCTCAGTTTACTATAGTGCGAAAAGATGGTATACACAGGGCAGTTCAAATACCTATTGCATACTGGGATAAGTCTACAAATAAATATTAAAGTACATGACGACGAACAATTATCAGTTTTTGATATTGAAATTGGTGACAAGCTAGTATTTGACATAAAGCGGTTATACACTGAGGACAATCCATATTATGCGATATTCTCACTTCGAACTCGATGTCAAGACAAGATATAGTTCATGAATTACACAAACCAGACCGTCGCAATTACAAGCGATTAAGTGTAGTAACAAAAGGTATAAATGAATTTTTCCAGGCAGATCGTATCGAGATGGCCCCTCCAAGGGGCATATTAAAAAATTTGGATAAGATAAATCATGGTTACAAATATATGCTTACAGTTATTGATACTTTTAACAAATATGCTTGGCTGTTCCCCTAAAATCCAAGACTGGTACTTGTGTTACCGCGGCCTTTAAATCGATATTCAGTGAGGGAACGATACCAAAATATTTACAGACAGATAGAGGGAAAGAATTTTACAATGCTACATTTGCTAAGTCAATGCAACAAAATAATATTAAACATTATTCTGCATACAGTGATCTGAAAGCTAGTATTGTGGAACGATTCAACTTGACATTAAAAAATCGCATGTGGAGACATTTCACTCTACAGGGCAATTATAAGTGGGTGCAAATTTTACACGAGCAAGTTCATGATTACAACAATACAGTACACGGTACAATTCGCAGTAAACCTGCTGAGGTAACCAAATCTGATGAGCAACGATTGATTTCTACTGTTTATTGTAAAAAATATACATACACTACCAAGAAACCAAAGTTTAAATTAGGGGATCAGGTAAGGGTTAGTAAATATAAACAGTTATTCGAGAAGGGTTTTACTAAAAATTGGAGTACGGAGTGGTTCAAGTTCTACCAGGGAATATAAATAAATATATCATAAAAGATAATCATAGAAATATATTGAAAGGGCGATTCTATGAAGACGAACTTAATAAAACAAAATATCGAGATACATATATAATCGAGAAAATATTGAAGAAGAAAAATAATAAATTGTATGTGAAATGGCTAGGTCTGCAAGACAAAAGTTGGATAGAAGCAAACCAAATGATTCTTTGACACCAACATGGAATGTGGTACAGCGTTTACCAGATGTAGTGGAAATAAATAAGAGAAATGGAGAGTTGGTACCTGATAACATAAGATGCCTCATTGTAGGCGCATCAGGTTGTGGAAAAACCACTTTGATGTTTGATAATTTCTTGCTTGCCCCAATTGGCTAGATTGGAAAAATAGACACTTGTATGTATTCTCAAACAGTTTACAACAACCGAAATACCAACAACTCATGAAGCTGTACTAGGGACTGGGCATAGCTACATTTGCATCAACAATAACACCTCCCGACCAATGTGTGAAAAATTCTGTTGTGGTATTCGATGATGTTATTCTTGAAAATAAGAATGAAATTAGAAAAATTTACACAGGGTCTTCACAAAGAAATAGACTGCTTTTATTTAGCTGAAATTTATTCCACAATTCATAAACAATTACTACGAGATAATACAAATTTAATCTGTTTGTTTCGTCAAGTTCATCCCAATTTGATACATGTGGGAGGAGACTTAAATTACAACCAATTTTCAAATTTCTGTTCATCTTGTTGGAACAGCGAACATTTTGGATTTGTCACTATCAACATGACTCGTAAACCTAACAATGGTAAATTTAGAAAAAAATCAACGACTTTTTAAACATTGAAACGATATAAAATAAACATTAATAAAAAATAAAAAATATGACGAAACATAAAATAGAAGATAATTCGAAATTACGAGAGTACTTGTAAAAACATTTCAAAGGTTAGAAAACAGAGAATCGAGGTTTTTACGAGCAACACAAAGGTCAAGACCAACCTATTATGGGTGCAATCAGTGGTCTTGGTAAAGAGATTAAAAGTGTGACAGGACAAAATAAAAACCTCATAAATGAATTGGTACCTCGTACTGCTAAACATTATGCAGATTTTACACCTTCGTCATTGTCTAATATCCACACTCCCCTAGTACTCAAGGGGACAAGCTAAAGCAGCTATAGAAGAATCGGAGAAAATCGAGTTGGGTCACCTGGCAAGGGATTATTTGAGTACAGGAAAATTCGAAAAAATGAAGTATTTGGTACTCTTAAAGAATCCTAAACAGACCCATAAAAAACATCGATACGCTTCTGCATTACGATTCCCGAATTGCATATACGTAAAACTCAATTTTCAAACACTAACTTCAGTGTATGAAAATTTGAAATGGGTATCCTCAAAATGTGTATAATTATTACTACAAATTTAAAGTTAGTTCCAATTTTGTAATATAACTTGACATCAGGAAAATAACTATGATGAAATTGCTATTAAAATTATGTGAGGATTTTCAGAACAAAGGAGATCTTATTATTTGCAAATTGGAAGCAATTTTCTGTTGTTCAATATTACTTGTTAATTATTCACATGGATTTCGTTTATGATTTGTCGATGCAGTACTTTTAAATGTGTGGTAAAATTTACCACGTAACTTGTATGCAGGGGTTGAACAGTATTTTTATATGCAAGATGCAAAAAGTGTGCAAGGGATAAAAGGAGACGTGTTTGCAGATCTTATCTCACAGAGGGATTTTAAAAAGGTTAGGTATTTCCAGAGCTCAAATATATTCAACTCAGCTCAAAGAACTCTGTGAAATATAGCATGGTTGCATCATTTCCGTTTTATGGACGATGAAAATTAAATAGGCAATACCTTCACAAACGTTCTCACATAAATTATGGCACATATAATTGCACACTTAATAAGTTTACCTCTTTCTTTAATGTTTACGGCAACTTGTGAAATTGCGAAAACGCTTTCAAACTATAGTATAGGGGATGTCATTATGGAGTATTGTGAAATTCGTACAATTAATTATTTGTTATGATATGTTCAATATTGGACAAATTGCATCGAATATTATTATTTTTTGTGTTTGCTTGCAGTTATTCTGGGAGGAGTCCTCTCGTTGTTCTTGGGATTCAGCGTGATGACGATTGGAGAGTTCCTGTATTTTGTGTGCTTACGACCTTTATTATCATATGGAGTTCACAAGATTAATTTCAAATAGTTTTCAGTAGTTTCTGGTATCAAATTCAGTATATGTATATCAATCATGTATAACAGTATATACATAGAATTAACTTAAATTAATGCACTTTGTGGAATATCATTCCGTAATTAATGACGTTATTGATCTAGTTTTTCGATTCAGAATTATTCTTTACCTTATAATGCTGATACTATATGTTGAGTAATAACTGTATTTTACTTCATATTTATTTACTTATGTTCTTCTAAATGTTATGCACCCGTGCATCTTTATATTCCTTCACATTTATTTTGAACAGCAAGAAGAATGAAAGTTGTATCATTTTTACAAGGTATTTTTATATCACGCAACATTAAATCGTGGATTTTTCCAAAGTAAAATTAATAAATTTCTAAGACATTGACAAATTTCATTCAGCGTTGTTGGCTACCCTCCAAGTGTTAACGTTTGAATTAGATGAAGATATTATTCTTTCCATTATGTACTATCCATGGAGAAATATTGACTTGAAAATTTATCATAACGTCACAATTGAAAATCAATGACTTTGATTAAATAATATTCACATTTAACAAAATTTTAACACAGATGTATGGAACTTAAGCAGATAAAGGCCAGTAAGAAATTTCTGTGCATTTTGATGAATTTTAGTTACTTTTGATTTGCAGGGAGGGATACAAACCAGGTGGCATTACAGCTTCATAAATAGTTTTCACAAGTTTCTTGAATTACAGTTAGTTCAGTTGATGAAGAGTTGCACAGTTCAACAATAGCGGAATTACAACAACGTGTCCACATATGTTACCAGTCCACTTCTTTAACTCACCTGTTTTATCGTTTGAATCATGGGTGTATATATAGTTCACATAATGGGGGCCAAGTTTTGGTATGATTAGGGTTGCTATATATCATAAGTAAGGATCCAGGACACTGCTGGCTTCATGCTTGTTGGGGAGCGGGGGTGGAGGTGCTGGACCCAACAAAGTTGTGTGTATGTACATATCCATTATAATAAACCTTGATGAAATTCAATGTGGAAAAAAGACTCATTTTATCTCTCTCTTAGTTTTATTGCATTGTGGTTGTTTGGGGTATATAATATTATATACATATTATAGCCTCGGTGGCTCAGTCGGTAACGCGTTTGACTACCATGCAAAAGGTTTAGGGTTCGATTCCCGGCCGGTTCAAATCTGGGAACTTTTCTAACGTTGAATGACATGGGTACCTGGGGGGTAAAGGCGGTCAGGGGTGTGATGCTGATCACATTACCCCCACTCACGACCGGATCAAGAAAGTGTGGGGCGTTACCCCAGCACCTCTATACGTCTTCTTGACGTGGTGATATGCACAGGGGAACACTTTACCTTTTTCCTTTTTATACATATATTACAGGTACATATATATATGTATACTTATTACTTAAATAATATACATAATCAATTTATCCTCCCCATAACAAATCAACATTTTTGAATATCATTTAAAAACCGCTCTATAATGTGTGCCAAGCCTTTAAGCACTCAGAATGAAGAGCAGTTTCACATTTAGCACATTTTTATGTTCTGCGTCCTGATTTTTTCTTGAATCTTGAATTATGTTTACCTCTCTTCACAATCCATTGTCCATTGTTATCATATCGGAGAGAATGCTGTATCTCTTTTCTCAAATATGTTGACCTGGTAACTATTCTCGGTACTCCAAACTGCTTGCTGAGTTGTTCATGAATCTCTTTAATAAACTGCAGGAGAGGCATTCTTCGTTTCACACAATGTAGGCGCCATGCATTCAAAGCTGACAAATTCATCGCCAAAGCACGGAAGGACCACCACTATTTTTTTATTTGATAAAATTCGTGTTCTGTATGTGGCAACAAATTGGTCATTTCAGTCGACTCCACTCATGTGATTATAGCAGAACATTATTTGTGGGCGTACCTGAATCTCAATTTTATCATTTATCCTCTGTCTCCTCGTTTTATGAACGGGATTTGTTTTGCTTTTATTGCTGGCAAAAGTCAATGATTTGTTATCCATCTACTCTAACAGAATAATATCATCTGTGCACAGAGATTCCCTTTCTCCTAGTGTTTTCTTCTCAATCTCTTTCTTTGTTTGTAATGGAGTCGATTGCAAAATATTTTCTCTCAAGGTTCGTGAACCAACAATTCCCATTTCACACATTGGCTCCAATAATTAAAGGGAGACCCATGAAAAAAGCCCTTCACCACCCTCAAAACTTTCAGTAGTATGAGTTTATTGTTTATTGATTAACATATAATATATAAAATGCAATTTCTTACATTCAGAAGATATTTGCTTGTGTACCATACTTATTTCTGGTAGCCAATTATGAGCATGGTGTACAAGGTTGGTTACATACATATATTAATACATGTGTGTCTTGCATATTTTGTTATGAGTGTGTGTTCGTGGACTTGTGTAATTAATGTGCTATTGAGCACGCGTTATTTGTTGTACTGTGTTGTCAGTGTACCATGCTAATATCACTATTGCGTCGGTATGAGACATACATTTTATGTTAAGTTTGAGGATTAAGTTGCTGTGAAATGTTAGGTTTAATATTTAATTAGATGTTGTTATTCAGGACATTAGCATATTAATAAAAATCAGGAACTAGTATGATTTAGGATAAATATAAATTGAAAGTGCATGTATACTTAAATAAAGAAGATGGAGAGAAAAATGAAGAAGAGACTATTAAGTATAATATAAATTTGGTACAAAATAAAGCTAAAGAAGCCTAAACTTGACACAGAGTCCAAATCTTTGCGTAAGTAGTAAGTAGGTGGCTCTTTCCCCTTTTGGGGTATATAAATTAATTTCAATTCCAGCTGTTTCTAACTTATATTTTATGTTTTAATTAAATTTTGAAATAAAGAATGTATATATGTTATTATTGATTATATGATTGATTTATGTCTAAAATAAAGGAACGCTTTGAAAGCATTGTTAAATATTTGATGCTGTCCAGCCCTAACTCCACATCTCTCAATCAATACCTAAATTACATGAGCTTCCTGACACATCCCGTTCATTTCAGTTCCGTATGTCTACCACAGTGTCGCTGCGCATAAAAGAAAAGCGTTCCGAGGCAACCAAACACCACACCTTGAAATCAAGAAGGAAGTAGCTTACCACAAATGAACTGCTTTGGGGTATAACGTCCGTAGAATAAAATCAAGCTCTCATCAACACAGGGATATTTAGGTGTTTCCATTATTATGGATTTGGTATTTAAGAAATCAAAAATAGGTCTTAGTTTGTAGAAGCGAACAATGGTCCTTTTGATGTTATCACCAAAATGTAAGCGGCGCATTGGTTGATCGATCGGCATAGTATGCCGATTACAGCGTACAATGCAAAGAGAAATTCAAAATCCTAGTAGATTTATCTAGTAATGTATATATATCGAGGATTTTCACTTTTGCCAAGGTGCATCAATCAAATGTTATATGTAATAATATAAGATGTTTTTATCCATACACAAACACGTTGTTATTGTGCATCATTAAATGACCTTTCATATATTAAACACGAATTTTGGCTTCCCGAAAACTTGTCGAAATCGACTTATGTTCGTGGATATTTCGTCAGACAGGCAGGCGTATATTTACTTTTTATACATTACTTGCTTCTTTACTTGTTTTATTTGGTATTTTTATATTAAGTAATAAAATAGAAGGCTATATATATATATATATATATATATATATATAATTATGTGAATATTAATATGGGCGTGGTGCTTGTCACATCACCCCAGCTCGGCCGAGATCAACGAAGTGTGGGGCCTAACCCCACACACCCTATACGCCTTTATGGCGTAGTGCAAAGCACAGGGGAGCACTTAACTTTTTAATATTAATATAAATTATTTAATTTGATATGTTACTATAGGTTTTGATAAAGACGGAAAAAAGGAAACGGATTATTATAGACGCGTAACAAGATTTGGAATTTTGTTGCACACGATTTGATCGGATTTTAGATCGACAAATGGTAGATGTGGCATGAATTCTTGTTTCCCCTGATATCGAGAATACATGGAAGTTGTGATATAGGTGACGGATATAGAGATATATCAGCCGAAGGCAGTGAGATCTCGCCGATATTCAAAGCAGTCTTATATGACCAAGGAGGAATAGGCTTGGTCTTTTTACTCAGCCTACCGCAATCTGTCTCCCCGTTATGTAGAATCAGAGATAGTGAACATAATCATCTCTCAGCTTCCATATAGAGCCCGCAGTCTGAGTTTGGGTAATTCTCCTGTAACTGTAAGCAAGCTTGCTGTTTTCCTTGAAACGATTCAAGGTGCTTGAGGAGCAGGACATTTGGAATCCGGTGAGAAATACAGAAGGTGCTTGTCAGAAAAATGCTCCTAGACAAAATAAAATGTGACACCAACTACACAGGGTCAGACAAGTTGTGCAGAACCATAAAAATGGATACTCCAATTACAACCGGCGACGTAATCCTCCGGGATGGAATGGCTGGAACAACTACGCACGTGTACCGCGTCTTTCCAGATCTCATCCAGATCATTCCCGTTACTCATCACGTTACGTCTCTAAACCCAGTAACTTCAGACCGACGGCGCCTACATTTGAACCTTAATCTTCACGTTTGACGAACGGGCAGCGGCAAAGCGTCAACATGACAAGTATTTTGTTGGGCGCTAATCCAGTGGTATGCAGTCGGATTTAGCCACTCGCCATACGCGAATTTTTCTTCGTTCACGGTTGGGCTAAAATCTTGGACTTCTCTGGGAACAGGTGACACCGTTTTATATGGTTAAGATAATCATCTTTACGTTGTGCTGACTCTCAATGAAGGAAAACAAAGTTTAGAAAGAGCAATATAACATGCAGTTAGGAAGGAAAATTTACCTAGGGATCCTTTAATTAATGTGACTGTAACAAGGGTTGATTTTATTTGCGTTCTGGACATTGGCAGAGAATGAAATCCCATGAGATTTTCCATTTGAAAGAAAATTAATGAGTAGCTGCCTTTATTGATGTTACAATGATGGCCAGATGTTAGGCTGACTGATTTCACTGGGAGAAACAAAACTAGAGTTGTAGGATGTAGACAAGTATATCTGGAGATTGCAGTAACAAATTTATTTGGAGGAAATATTTGTCTTGAAAGATCTCGAACCTGACTTTATTTTACACTACCCATTCCTCAAGAAATATGAAGCAGAAATTGACCTACATCGAGAGTAGCTATCCCTCTCCATAGACGGAGTTCCGGTAGAGCAGGAACTCGTGTATAATGAATCTTCGACAGAGACGTGTGTAAGAAAAGTCTGTGAAGATTGTCGATCAGTGGACGGCTAGTCCTGACTGCATTCTTCAGAAGGTCAATGCCAATTAAATTTTATGCAAAAAAGGGTAGAAGCGAATTGAAGTAAGTTTTAATGAAGCATAGGGATGTATTTTCAGAGAGACCTGGCACTATTTAGAACATATAGTTTAAAATTCAACTTACCACAACAGAACCTGTATATCGATCTCCATATCCCATAGCTATTGCAAAAATGAAACTCCTAGAGGAATAACTGGAAATATGGCGACAATGGAGTGTTATAATACCTTGTAATTCCCCTTACTTGAAACCTTTAATTGTAGTCGGCAAGCCTGATGGTAGAGTACGTCCATGCACTGACTTCAGAAATTTGAATAAAATTATACGTGTACCACGGAATTCAGTTGAGCCCATTTCGATTGCTTTGAAATCATGTAAAGGATCTCGTCATTCCACAAATCTGGATCTGGTTTCTGGATATGTAGCGATCCCTGTAAAAACTGACTGCCAACCATGTACTGCCTTCTCCTATAAAGGAAATCAGTGGATATTTGCTCGAATGCATTTTCGTATCTCTGTGCTGTGTCAATTTTCATAGTTGCCATGCTTGATGTATTTGGTCCTGAAACCAAAGAGTATCTATCTAATTCAATAAATGGATGACTTGCTGGTTTTCGACAAAGAGCTGTCCCAACATGTCCAGCATCTGGAGGAAGTGTTGCAGAAACTACAAGAAGAGGGGATGGCAGTAAAACTGCTAAAGTGTGAATTGTTCCAGAAAAAATACCTACATAGGCCACATTATTTCCGGAGATGGCAACATTAATCCAACCTGACAAAAATTCAGCCACCTTTTCTGGCCTGATGATACCATATGTTATCATCAAAATAAGATTTTTCTGGAAGGAATTTGCTTTATGGAACTTCATATTCTAATGTTTGGGTGGAAACTCTCAGACAGGTCTGGAGCAAAACCGGGAAATTGACAATGATGACACTCTCTCTGTTACCCTCCACATATCCCCTCTCATATAATTTCCCCCTCTCCACTCTCCCCTCCACTTCTCCTCTCTTCCCTCCCCCTCTCTCATTCCCCCCTCCGTAACATATCCATGTCACATTTTCGAACAGAGTTTTGAAATTGAAATTCGGGAGTTGAGCCCCGAAGCCCCTCTTCCTCGATAAGGCGTTCTGAATTTTACATGGTTGCATGCGCTGAAGTTTTAGCTGAAAAACAAAACTTATCCGAAGTAGATTGCTCTCATGGTGCCCGAGTTCTTACGATTTCCCTTCAAAGAGTGTCCAAATTTAAGATTCCCGCCGAGAAGCCTGGGTCAGAACGGGGTTAGTAATGTCTTAAACCTGCTCGGCCATCTAAAGGCTAAACCTGTAAGTAAAACTGATGCTCGAAAATTTTTAGACCTCGTCAACTAGAGGCGGAACTTCATTGAAAACATGGCAGCTAAATCGGAACCACTCACCAAGATGTTAGGTAAAAATTGAGGATTAAGTAGTATTTTTTTTCCAAAAGGATGATGAAGAGAAGAAAGTAATTTAGTATGCAAGACGAAAATGAAGGAGAACTAACACCATTACTCCATCCATGAGTTCGAAAGTTTGGACAAAATCTTTGGAGTTCAGAAGTATGCTGCTTATTTGAAAGGCAGGGCCTTCACTGTCTAAATTGATCATGAAGAGTTAGTATGGTTACAAGACGCCCGTAACTGTAACAGTCGTTTGACTTGCTGGTCACTAAAACTCCAACAGTACCAGTATAAAATAGTATACGTCTGGAGTCGCCTAAAAGATCTAGCAGATATTTTATCTCGGTATCCTGCTGATGGTACACCCCATATTCATATTGAAAACCGCCAGCAGACTTTCAGAATAAACTACCTGTTTTCCGTAAAAAGTGAAATTGACAAGTCTAGAGAGCAACAATCTGATGATTAATTCTGCAAGAATTTACTCGAATCGATAATTCCCAGAAACATAACCTCAGATTGCATCGTTCCTATCTCATTCAAGAAGGGATTCTATTTTAAGGAAGGATCGGATAATCAATATGTTTAGAATTCCCAATACAGCACATCAAGTTTCAGACATTTTTCAGAAATATTGCAATCTTTCATTTCCGTTTCTAACATTCTTGTCTCGCTTTGACGTTACAGAAGTCACACTGAAGTCCCAGTTATATTTCTGAAACATTGCAATGTCATGGTTTCATTTTCTAGTTTCTGAAACTTCTCATTTTTCTTACATCTCCTAGCATAAGTTTTTATAGTTTAATAAAAACAGTTGTCTTGTTTCTGCAAGGTTTTGAAACATTTGATTCAGTTATCCCACATGCGTTGCCTCCATCCAGGATATTTTCTGTAGCGGTGGCGCCAATTTGTGTTTACCTTCGAAGTTGACGTTAAAATTCGTGCACATCATATGAAGAATAATGTAATGAGCAGTAAGTTGATTTTTATTAATACCATAGAAAAATTGATAATACGCTAATTAGTCTGTTTAATTGTTCTATTACGCTGTATATTTAATCTGTGTTGTGTATCTTCGTGAAAAAATGGAAGTGGAAACCAGGTAGTTTCAAGCCAGCGTTTAAGGAAGTATTTCGTTTTGCTTGTTTAATTGAAGATACATGATGTAAAGAAGCATGGAACTTCTCACACTCCATGAAAGCAAAATGACAGGAAATAAGGTGCTTACCTATGAGCAGTATAACGAAAAGAAATGAATGGAAGAGACTGAAAGTACATTTTGCTGAAAATATATCATTTTTCGGTTATATTATACCAGCTCTCTAATTGTGTAACAAAGTTGCTCTCTGAAAAAAGTTTCTCACCTACCTATGCATAGTGAAGAGGCGTAGAATACTTTGAACTACGTAAGGTGTTACGTTAGACTCTGGTACTTTTTATGTAATAACAAATACGTTTCTACTAATTCATACGTAAATCGAAGGCTGCTGCATTGTCAAGTGCATTTTTTTAACCGTGTAGATTTTAGCTAGAGTCGCAGCGACAGGCTACTACTGAAGATCACGGCATGAATTACATGGTGCTACACTAATTCAGATTCTAATTTTACAGTACACAATGAAATGTTGCTGTGTTACAATAATTGGTTCTCCCAACTCTGTGATTACATTGTTTCAAAGAATGGTTGTCACCTTCTTGCAAACTTATGTAATAAGAAATTGATCTAAATAGTGAATATACAGCATCCACCAAGGTAAAATTTGGGCACTGTTAGTAGCTTCATCAATTGTGAAACTATTTTAGAGTTGTTTCACCAGGTTTTAAACTATGCATGCGAATAATTTCTGACCTGACCTAGTTAGCCTGTTAAACTGACACACACATATTTTATTTATTTATTTATTTATTTATTTCCCTTCAACAGAGACAAGTCTCCAATTACAGAAAGTAATATCAAAATATTACATTTTCATTTACAACTTGTATGTACGCACATACACATTATGGGTGGATATAAAGATTACATGCTTGTGTATTTACATGCTGGGGATTATTAATGTTTGCCTGCACATCAAGTAGTTGAAAAATGTTTTCATCTATGGACTAGTGTAATATTACATTCATAAATGCATTGGCCCTAGCTCCAATTGTTTAGTTCCATTTACATCATGATACATAGGAATTTTTGTTCATGGTTCAATGTCTATTCATGTCTGTTTACACACGTACTTCAGAGTTTTAGCGATCGTTGTCTGTGTTTTAAATGATTTTTCTCTTGCAACCAGCCATTCGTTTACTGCCGTCTTGATTATGGACTACAACTGCATTGTGTGAGTGATGCACAAGCGTTTCTTAATTAAGTTAGGCAAGTAAGGTTTAGGGCTCTTTAGTATTCAAATAAAGACTCTAAATGCTTTTGTGGTTAGCTTAGCAGGGCCAGGTTTAGGGCTCTTGAGTGTTCCAAATGATTTCCCTACATGCTTTCAACATCTCATCATTACTTTCAGAAAACCGTCAGATTTACTTACAATTTTTTCACTTTTCTTAAATACTTTCTCTTCCTTTCAACAAAAATGCCTTGTTAACAAATGCTTGCGTAAGATACATTTTTCATATTTTCATTTATTGCTGATAAATTTCATTTTGGAATTCCAAACAGTGTAATTACTTTCACCAGGGTTCAATTTTTTTGTAACAATAAGTTCTACAAAATTGCAATACTTAATATTCCTCCTATGAAACTGATATATCATTAAACATTCGTAACCGTTAACAAAGCTTTCATTGTTAGATTATACACGTGACGTTTTCGTCTTTTAGCATTAAAATTACTTCTGTAAATACTTCCAACACCTTACAATGTGGTTTGTGGTATTCAGCATTTCCTGCTATTCTCACCATTTGTTGAAAGTTGTAACAGCCAAATTTTAAATTACGTCTGAAACTCAAAACTTATTAGTTCAGCTCTCATTTGGTGGCCAAACCGATCAATAAAAAATAGCCCAGGTACATTGAAGTGCAATTGTAAACAAAACAAATATGTTACTGGTTTAAAAGACTGCAATCCTCTGAAAGTGACACAGTACTATGACTGAACACAGTGTATATTAAAGTGACTAGCTATGATGATGGAGCGAAAGGCTTCTTTATTACTTCTTTATTAGTTATGCGAGATTCATATTAATTCAGTACTGGATATGCAACTTGTTTCACTCATTTTATATTTTGGGTTAACATTGCAGTATGATATCTTATGCAGGCACCGGGAGGTATAGTCAGATTTCTAGATTTTTTTTATTTTACTGTTCCGTAATTTTAGAAATAGTATATGGGAAATTCAACATTTTCTCTAGAAAATATTCTTTCTTAGACTACAGGACAAATTATGGAAAATTTTGCATTCCAATATACATACAAATGAATTATTCCTGATATAATTCATGATTTTTTTCTTCTGGGAACTGTTTGCAACACCAGCCAAATACTAAAGAGCAAGATACGTCTGATTGTGTATTGAGCAGGACAAACTCGTGAAGACAGAGAAAACAAGTAAATAATAACGTTCTGTAATGGGCTAATTTGTATTTTTTTTCTTTTTTGCCTCAAGGAGTTATAAAGACATAATGCTCATCCAAATTTACATATGGAAATGACACATATGCTACGTTCGAAGCGAAATCTTCCATTATATACTCCATAATGTATAGTGATGGCATCGCACCTAGTTTTATAACTGCCGCTAGCGACAATATGCATCTAAAATCAAAGATAGCAAGATAACTTAGTATAACTCCCCCATCATATTAGCCAAGCATAAACACACAAAAGCTTAGTTTTTCAATTTCATCCAGTGACAACGAATACAAATTTATTTTAACCTTCATGCTGGCGCGTAGGCGGTAGTTTACCGCCCACGGCACAAAAACAGGAATATCTACAGCCTACGAGTGTCCCGAAGCGCGGGAGGTATTTGTATTCTCTATTTACTCTATATTACGCAATATGGCACTGAAGTCACTTGTCGGATCGGCATATCGCGCGTGCCAGTCATTATCAAAAGGTGGAAGGGTGAGGTAGTCGGTAATCTACCGCCGTGCGTTCGGTACTGGGAAATTTTTTCCGACCTTTCGAAAAATATGTGAGTATTCAATTTCGCTTTTTTTCTTGTTTTATTGCATGTACGAGTATAAGCAATAATAAACTATAGTTTTACAGTGCTTTGCACCATACTAAGGCCCAACAGGATCACAATTATTATGTGCTATCACCAAGAGTTTTTTTTACCAAAATTACATTCGTTCTATCGTCAATTGCATGTTTTTCTCTCATAATTTTCATCTTCTTTATTATTCATTTATTATATGACTCTCTCCCAAGTATTACCAATTATTCATTATAACAAAATAATGACAGTATCATAGTTAGGACCTACCTACTCAATAATTATTGTAGGTAGTACCTTTCATACCAAATATACTTACAGTAGGTAAAATTATGTTTTTTCCCATATTAGAAAAAGTGTGTTTATTTTTTCCACTTTTTCAGGGCACGCTTCACAAACCCTGAAGATGTTCGAAGAATCCTCCTCGAACTGGACGAGGAAGATCAAGCTAATTGAGTTCAGGAGGACGAAGTGGACTTCCCTGATGATGTTGATTACGAACCCCAATTTGTTGAATATGGTACCCACAACAGTGACACCGAGGAAGAGTTAGAAGAGGCAATGGAAGACGACAACCAGAGTCTTGAGGAGGGAGAAGAAGACGACGAAAGTCCAGGTTTGAGATTTTACATCGGAAAGAATGGTGATACGATTTGGGCAAACAAACCTCTCACACAAACCACTAAAACTAAGTCTGCAAACATTATAAAAACTCTTCCGGGTCCAAAAGGGGAAGCTAGAAAATGTCAAACAAGGCTCGAATGTTTTCTGACACTAATTTCTCCACAAATGATCGATGACATTGTCAAATACACTAATATACACATTGCTCAACGAAAGACTGAAAGGCAAAATCTGTCTAGCACCAGCTTTCGGGACAGGGATTACAGGCCCACCTCAAGAGCAGAAATAAAAGCAGTTTTTGGAGCTCTGTTCTTGATGGCAGTCAAACGTGGAAACCGCGCAGATATTTCCGAGTTTTTCACAAAAAATGGGACTGGTTTGATTATTTTGCGGGCTAATTTTAGTGAACGCAGGTTTCGAATGTTGCTAAGATCTCTTCGTTTTGACGACACACATTCTCGTCAAGTGCGATCTGCTACCGATAAATTAGCTCCTATACGTGACTTTCAGACAGCCTTTGTAGCAAATTGTCAAAGAGCCTACAATGTTGGTGAAAGTGTAGCCATGGACGAAATGCTGGTGGCTTTTCGTGGTCGATGTAGTTTTATACAGTACATGCCGAATAAGCCCTCAAAGTATGGATTGAAAATATATTGTGTATGTGATTCTCAGACATATTATACTTATAATATGATGATTTATTGTGGAACCCAGAGACCTGGCCCCTACAGCTCAACCTCCAACAAGCCATTTGATGTAGTGACCAATTTGTGTGATCCTTTGAAAAAAAGTAGTCGTAACGTTACAACAGATAACTGGTTTAGTAGTTACCCCTTGGCTGAACATCTGTTATCGGTTGGCTTGACTTTCCTTGGGACTTTGAGAAGCAATAAAGCTGAACTTCCGCCCGAATTTGTGAAACAAAATCCCAACCTCTTCCCTGGCCATCATTTATTTGGGTGTAACGACGTCGCAACTTTGATCTCGTATGCTACCAAAAAGCAGTTAGTTTTGGTTTTGTCAACATTGCACGATGGACACGAAATAGATGAGGAAACAGGCAAGCCAGTGCAGATAATGGATTATAACGCCACAAAAGGAGGGGTCGACACCGTTGATCTGATGTGTTCGCGGATTACGACATCCAAAAGAACACAAAGGTGGCCAATGGTAATTTTCTTCCGAGACCTCGATATTGCTGGGATAAATTCCATGAGAATATATTAAATGAATAATCCATTGAAATCCTTTAGACGGCGGCAGTATATTTTTTAGTTGGCACTGGAACTGATGGAAGAAAACCTGAGGCAACGAACAAATGTGAATACACTTCCCAAAGATCTGGAAATTTTTCTAACCCAGTATCGAGAACAAGGAACTACCAGCAATGAGGTTGTGAATCCAAACAGACGAAGTTTCGGTTACATTTGCGGCTCAAAAAAGAACAACATAACTAAATTACGTTGTAGTAATTGTAACAAAAGTGTATGTAAATCACATTCAGTACCAACATGTGTTAATTGCCTCAGTAATGATTCATCCAAATCAGATGATGAATAGTGCAATATTTTACTTATTTTGATGTACTTAGTACAAAATTATAAAACGCTACTTTTATGTGACTGTTTTTTGTTCCTTTTTTATAATTCATGGAGATATGCATCTATTATTGATTGTGTAATGAATGCCTTCCTATTTTGATATACCTAGTACAACATTATGTTACTTGATTAAATTAGTGAGACGAATAACTACTTTCTTTCAATGTTGACTACTTTTGTTACCTAAATACTTAAAAGACTGAGTGATATTTTTAGTTCCTGCTGTAAGATAAAATAAATTGTGTGCTGTGAAAGAGTTTAAAAACCTCAATGAATATTGCACTTTATTTTATATATTGATCAAGTTTTAATAAATGTTTTCATGGTTAAATATGTGTGTTCACGATTCTATTAAAAATATCCCCGATTACAAAGGTTTATGGTGAGATATACCCGGTAAAATACGTGAAAACGAGGTGGCGGTAGATTACCGCCCGCGCCCACTAGTGTTTAAAAAAAGGCGCGCCCGCATGAAGGTTAATAGTAATAACAAGGGACGCAACAGCCCGAGAGAAACAAGGTGTTATGTACCCAATAGGACCAAGTAATGTAAATAGTTTTCCAAAGAGGAACAGACATGCCAGCACCAGGCGTGCAAGATTAAGAATTAACATAATATATCTAAATATATTTATAAATAAGAACAAAGCAAACTGGAAAGATGAAAAACATTATCCTATATTATAAGAAGACAAATAATAAATACAAAGGTGAAACGTCCGTACGTGCCTCCTACACAAAATTACCACACTGTAAACACTTCAATTAGGAGGACGGCAAAAGTCTACCTATAAGTGCCAACTTCTTCCAGTCGTTGAACATAGACTCAAGTATCTCAATGCTTACTGGGATAATAAAAGGTTACACCAGCTTTATGTATGTATATATATATATATATATATATATATATACACACACACACACACACACATGCACACACACACACATATATATATATATATATATATATATATATATATATATATATATATATATATATATATATATATATATATATATATATATATATATATATATACATACGCATATATATATACATATATATATATATATATATATATATATATATGGGTTGGTTTATTATAATCTCAATAAGAGAATGTCTGTTAGCACACGTGTATTTACCTGTAACCCCTACGTGCATTTACCTGTACCACACCTTTGGTCTCGAAGAGATATGGGGAGGCAGGGAACATCCAATTTATTCCACGCAGTGAGGCGCCAGTGGGAGTAGAGGCAACTAATTTTATTTAAGGCGCTGATCGCTGCTGACATCACTGGCTCCACTGTAAAAGAAAGTAGTATGTGCGTGGTACCCCCAACCACAGCTGGGAACTGCCTGCAGCCAGCCGGCACCTCCGACAAGCGGACGCTGGACAAAGGAATAAAGGATGCCGTGACACCCCCGGCGCTGGCTAGGAATCGGCAAGCCGACCGGGGTCTCCTATACAAGGACGGCAGGTTAGAAAGGAGGTCCTCGTGCTCCCAGACAAGCCGGGCAGGTAGAACCTGGCACCTATCAGCCGAAGCGATTAGACCAGGTAGTTAGGTTGCTGCTAGGCTCTTATTTTTCTTTACTCCTCCCTCCTTCCTTCTGGGATGGTTGCTAGGCTTCTGTCTGGATGGACGGTTTTTCCCTGGGTGTTTGCCACTTGACATCCGGGAGCCAAGTGAGCTCCGGTCTCGCTGCGCTGTTTTTCATATACACGGTGGCGCATGGGCGGTGAAAATCCTAACTACGAGTACGCGTTGGCAACTCACTTTTTGATTACATATTGCAAACTCCGTACTGAAAATTATCATTGTTTGACCTTGAGAAAACACTAGTGGAAAAATCACTAGATGCACGTGTTAACATAAACTGAAACCGTGTGCTCTTTGGACAATACAATTAATAACGAGTCGCACAGAACTCTGCAGTACTAACAATGTCTTTAACTGTCTAAAAGACAAATACGTATCAACGTTTTAAAGAACAAATTCAATTTAAAAAAAGCGTATGCCTCGCAGGGACATTTAGCAGGCATTCTGTAACCAACCCTTGTTAACATAATATAAAATGGGGACCACGCAGGGTCGTTACAAAGGAAATAAATTAATGTATATACTTGATAAATCAAACTAGTGATCATATGTAAATTTGATCAGAAAACTAAAGTAGTCAAAGTACCGATACAAATTTGGGTCTTTGAATAGATCTTGCATCTGTCTGATTGATTTACCATTCCCATACCTGAAATTTTGTTTACATCAGTGGCGGCGCCTTCAAGTCGACGCCCCACAATTTTTATTCTTGCACGTTTCAGCAGTAGCACTTACTTGGATGCGCGTGTCAGTCGTTTGAAAACAAGTATACCCTCTGTTGTACCCAGTTAACGTTGGCGCGTTAAAATCGCAGCAGCAAGGGAAATCAAGAAGGAAGTCCACATCAAGATCTGTCCATTAAGAAAAATGTACAGATCCAGACCGTCCATTAAGAAGGAAGTCCAGATCCAGAACGTCAATTAAGTTGGAAGTAAAGATCCAAAACGTTCATTACGAAGGAAGTCAAGTTCCAGAACATCTATCAAGAAGGAAGTCCATATTTAGACCATCCATTAAGAAGAAGCCAATATAGAGGAATACAAAAATTGGAGAAAATAAATAAAAAAACAGATAGAGGTGAAAGTTACCTGTAAATTAGAAGTATAGGAAAATGTAAATTATCATGTAAATATTATATTTCCATGTATACTTATTTATATAATATATTCGTTTAAATTTCTCCATTCGAGGGCATTTTGTCTGGTTTCGTTGTCTGCAAAGAACCCTACCCTGTAGATATTCTAGGTGAGGTTTAAAATTAAGATGTATGTACCTTTGCACAAATGGAGGTAGCAAAGGCCTACCTACCAACTGCAGGTGATGATTGATTGATTTGGTTTATAGTACTTCAATTTTCTGCCACATTTTTGATAATCATGAAGATTATTATTATTATTATTATTATTATTATTATTATTATTATTATTATTATTATTATTATTATTATTATTATTATTATTATAAATTATTTGTTCATGGACGATGTTCAGTCATGCCCAACCTGGAATTACCTATCATTGCAGTTGAATGTGCTAACCACTCCATGTAAATTTTGCAATGTTCTGTCTTTCACTGTGGTGGGCAATGGTCTTTTTGGTTAATGGAAAGTGGCCTTTTGTTGGGAGACCTAGCAAGGCATAAGTATTATTTTGCTCATATTTTTCTCATTTCCTCTATCAGTTGGCTGCAACAAACAAACACGCAATGTATTTATTTTAGAAATAAGACTAGAATGTAAAAATATTGTGTTGGCCAGTAGAACATAAATAGGTTGCAGAAGTACAAATACATGGCTTGAACGTATTTTACTTAAGGATCGTTTCAAGAAAATTCTGGGCAATTCCATGTCAAATCAAACAAATAATTGATTGCATGACCATTTTAGAAAAAAAATATTTTTTGTACAAATGTTTGTATATGTTTTAGATATAAAAAATATCCCCCAAAAATGTTGTATTTACTACTCCTGGGGCAGCCATTTTTCCAACATTGCCCATGACGTTTTTTTGCTCATGTAGGAGATTACGGATTTCGCAAATCTTCAGTTGAAATACCTTGTAATTTTAATTTCTGGTAATTCCAGTTTTAAAATCATATTTGCTATAATTTCTGAGGTTCTTTTAACCCAAATTTAAAAAAAATAAAGGAAATGCTTCGTTCATTATTTTAGGTATACGTGTAGCTTAACCTTACACAGCAATGGCACAAATTATGTCGTATATTCTACGTCATATTCACCAAAAAAGTTGAGTCTAAATTTTGAGATTTTTAATGTGAGTTAGGTTTATGCAGGGTTTCCTCAGGAAACATGTTCATGCAGGACATATCTGAGATATTTAACCCCGAAACTGGCAACATTCCATAAACGGCCATGTTAGAGCCTATGCTGAAAAAAGTGTTGCATTTCCAAGCACTGATATAATATTTCCAGACGCGCTGCAGGTAGGTGTACATATTAAAAAAATCAAGCCTTAAGCTAAACTCCTTGATTTAAAACATCGGGCTTAAAAACCCAACTCTTTGTCTATTATTGCACAAATTTTCACCATAATTCTTGTTCTTAGGATGGGATTTTGAGCAAAACATACTTGAATATCATAGAAAGTAGCTTCATGAACTACAAAATGAATTTTGTGTCAGGTCAAACTTATGATTTTCGATTTTAATAAAACTCAGTTCATTTTATATTTCATTGTGGTGAGAAACTGCATGAACGTTTTGGTCTCTACCTGGAATTACAACCTCTTTAACTTTTAGTTATTCCTTTTTTTGTTAAATTCCCGAAGTTTCAGTGTAAGCTGCACTGTCCTAAAGAAATATCTGTTTTTCTCCAAATTATTTAATGTGTTTTGAGATTTTGCGACTTTAACCAAACAATATGGATTTCAGGTAAAAATTGTACAACATATGACATTAACATTTTAGTAATAATGATTAATAAAATATTACATGGTTTTGGGCAAAAACAGGGTGTAATATAATTTCGATTTTTTTTAAGGGAACGTTAGAACACCCGACTAAAATATTTTTAAAATGAAGTTTGTTATATATAATGTAACTTACACAGAAATATAATTGATGGTGTTTTCATTCGTTCTCTGATTTTGTTAAAAAAATGTCTGTCTACCCGATTTTATACTTTTCAAATTAGCTATAAGATTCTAGAAATCACAGAAGTAATTTTTAGAGTATAAAATTTTAAATAATGTTTTCATGGATGCCAGGAAGGTAACATTCTCCATGTAAAATCTTATTTCAGTCGCAGTTATTTGAGTTAAGTTATTAAAAGATTTTGCAGAAACATAATATCTTGACAGTGCTTCTTTCAGGCAGTGACACAATTATGAAAAGAATGTCTTTTCCCCCTTTCCCCTTTGACAAATGCAATGCTTGGCCCTACCTGAAAACATCCTGTGGTCATCCATGAATGTTTTGTTATTACATTTTACTAATACTAGTTTATTTACTATGACAAAGACACATCTTAAAAAAGTAGTGAATACTACTCTAACTCTTTAATAAATGGAATACAATTTACGAGGAATGCAAATTGTACTACAATTTGTAGTTTTGATCATTCTTTTTGGGATGGGACTTTGTGTAGTGTTTGAGCACGCAATAGCTACTGATATACCAAGGTACTAGCATGCACCAGCAAGCCATTTTAAAAAAGCACTTTTCAAGTAATGAGGATATTGTCCAATTGTCAGGTAGCTCTGGTGATCCAGTAGTAAGGCACCAGTGTGGCTTTGCAGTCCTTTTTCTTCCTTCCTAGCATCCACGAAAACACTATTTAAAATGTTACACTCCAAATATGTGCTTCAATGGTATCTAGATTCTTAGAGTTAATGTGAAAACTATACAATCTGGTAGCCATTAGAAACAAAAGCAGAGAAGGGATCTATTTTAGTTTTGGGCTACTTAGATAATATATCAAAGTTAAGTAAAATCAAAATTCTAGTAAGCTTTGCTTTGGCCCAACATTTGGTAATATTTTACTAATTTTGTGGTTTACTAAAATGTGAAGGTGATACGGTGACAAATGTTCCTCTGAAATCCGTATTTTCTTAGTTAATGTTGTGAATTGTGAAAAAAGTTTGAATAATTTATAAGGGAGCTAGAATTTTTCATCCAGGACAATGCACCTCAAACTTGGAGGCATTGGGAATGGAAGAAAAGTTAGAGAGGGAGAATAGAGAAGAAATGTGGTTTGTCACCACCGCGAAATAATTAAATGTGCCGTGTTTCATCAAAATTTGAGATTATGGGTTCCGTTGTCTGGTTGAACTGATGTCTTATGTGGAATCACCTTATGCAGTTTTTTGTTTATTTAAATTAAATTTCTGTCCACAGAATGCTAATTAAGAATATATGTTACCTTCACATTATTTCTTTTACAGGTAAAACTGAATGTTGTTCCACTGAGGCTGTCTGAGAACATGTGGTCTGCATGAAATTTCAACTGAACAAATATAATAAATTTAGACCCAAAAAAAGACTGTTTTGTTAAAAAAAATGTTATTTTCATAATACTTATCCATTTATATGATTCTTTATATTTGTCTCGTGTATTGTTGTTTGAAGTCCACTAAATGTGCAGATAGGCTATTCGGGACAAGACCTACAATTTAAAGTGGGATTCCAACCACACTGCAATGTGCCTTTACATGGTATTGAACTTGGGATCCCTTTATTTAAGGTTCTCATTTATATTTATCACAGTGTATTCTGAAACTGACGAACCTAGCCTAGCACAACCATTTTGAAAGTCAATGAAACATATAAAAATCATTCAAAAATCATGTCTTCCACGTTCTAATTTTCAAATGTTTTGGTATTACTTAGGAAATGCATGTATAATTATTTTCATGAAAAAATGGTAATGTAGGGAATGTGTAGAACATCTTTGAAGTAAAAAGTCAATGGAAATTTCTCACATGAAACAGTAATTGCATTAGTTCTTCTGCCTGGCAAGCACAACATCTGAAACTGCACACTTTCAAGATTATATAGAATGTCAAAACACAGGTCATCAATTTTTAAACTTTGATTTGCAATTATTGTTCAATTCTTATTTTTATCATTAGTTTCCAAAAATTGACCAAGTTTACATTTTCTCCCTTTTGCTCTTGCTCCTTGTGAACTCATAGTTTTCCATTTTTTTTATTTTTTACTGATTCATTCAATAATAATAATAATAATAATAATAATAATAATAATAATAATAATAATCAACGGCTCCACAGAAATTGAGGTGGCAAGGCATAAGGCATACTTTACGATTGCAAAATTTGTGGTCCATGTACGTATGTAGAATATTCTTATCAAATGTATAGACTGCCAATTCAGGAAACTTGTAGGATACTCTGCATGATCTGCAGGAAGTATCTTGTAAGGTATCTCAGAAGTTTCCAGAATATTGCTAAATGTTTCAGAATCAATATTGTTAGAATTTAAATGGTGTAAAGAATATCCAATTGCTATGTACAGTGTCTCTCAAACGTTTTAGGACAACGACATTTTATACTAGGCAACCCAATTTACACAAGGCGTTGGTGGGTTGCGTGTAGAGTAAGGCTCAATTTCAGGGTTGCCACATGCACAATATATACTTGTGAAATACGCGAAAGAAATGAATATAAGTATTATTGTATAAAATTATTAAAAATATCAATATTATATCGCAAATGACGAAATTCTTTCTAAAAGAAACGAAACTAAGTTTTGTAGTATTTCGTCGCTAATTAGCCTACGGAAAGGATAAGAGGTTCAAGGAAACGAAAGGTGACAAAGTAGAGCAGAAAGAGAAAGCGAAAGGAGAAGAGGAAAAGTAGAGAAGAGAATAAGGAGAGGATAGACGAGGAGAGGAGAAGTGGTGAGAAGAAATCAAGCAAATCGAGGAGAGATAAGGAAAATGGAGCAAAGAAGAGAGGAGGAAACCGAGAGGTGAGAAGAGGTGAGGAGAGGAGAGGAGGGGAGGAGACGAGAAGAGAGGAGTGGAGAGTAGAGTTAAAGAGAGTAAAGGGGAAGAATGAAAAGAAGAGGAGAAGAGTGCAGTGGAGTCGGTAATCTAAGACAGGAAACGAGATAAGAGGAGTGGAGAAGAGTGGAATGAGATGGAGACAAGATGCGAGAAGAATAGAGAAGGTGATATGAGATAAAAGCGGAGGAGAAGGAGGGGAGAGAAGAAGAAGAAGAGGAGAAACTAGAAGAGAATGGAGACGAAAGGACACAAGAGGTAGTTGGAGAAAATATCGTCTCGGCGTCAAGAATTAATGCATTGATCAAATTATCGACATGAAACACATAATAACGTTTTGAAATATATTGGAGAATGTATTAGATCGGTGCCAAACGCCTTTTCGCTAGGTTCAGAACAAGATGAAATATTTCACGTAAGATCATTGATTTTACCTGCGATTATACCACTAAAAACTTGAATGTAATTTTAATATTTATAAGAATTATCCAATTGTTCTCGACTTCTCGGTTCGTTGAAATGAAGATGTTGTAATTTAATATTTCCTCTCCGCCCATCGTTAATTCCAAAATGAATCATTCCGTTTCACACAGTGTGGACAATGAACACAATGGGATACGTCTGAAATTTACGAAAATTTTGTGCCACCGGAGGGGTTTACCCATACGACCATCAGGTTGACAATCCTTAACGATAACCACTACCCCACAAGCTTTCGCTCCGAAAAACAGTTAGAAGGAGCTGACCGATGTGAAATGTAGATGCAACTCTCTTCGTACATGTAATGTGCAAAGAATACTTGTTTGTAACAAAGAAAACTAAGGTAGAACGAGTCGGCAAAAATAATTAATGAAGAAATATAAAGGGTTATTTCATTAATATTTGTCAATGTATTTAAAGAAGTACAGAATTATCGTTAGAGTATCATAATTCATGATCTTATACATTAAAATATCCCTTTGAACGTTTGTCCATTCATTTTTTTTATGAATTCCATAAGCAGAACAATGTAGCAACTATACACTGCTATTACAAATAATGCCACCATGCTTTTGTTTAATAAAATTAGAATCGAAAGAAAGAGAACACTTCGCAAGTAGGATCGATCCTAGGATCTCTAGGAGCCCAATCGAGAACACTAGCTACTATTTTTTTTATAGTCTCATTCTGATATACAAGTTATGGAATTACATTGTTGTTGACATAAATGTATTACTGCTATTAGAATTTGAATTTCTATCTGGTTAACTTTTACATTTTTGTTTGACCTAAATTAAGTAGAAAGCACTAATAAGAAATTTGCATACCATTTCTTCCTTGCTTGGAGGGGAATTTTTTCGTATTGTTCTTGCAAAAAGATACTGAATTGTTTCTGAAAACTGCTCACGTCATTGTAAAATATATATAATAAGAATTCAGTTATCAACCATTGTACTGCTCGTTGTTTTGTTGGTGGAAAAAATTGAAATCAGGAAAAACTATATCTGTATCCGTAAACTTTGTTAATGAGGTGCGGCATATACGACTGAGCATTGTTCTCAATTTGTTCCATGCCGTGGAGGAGTTTCGACACTTCGTCATCCTGTGGGCTAAAGAGTCTGTCACGTTGCATGATATACAGTTAGGAGAGTCACTGATTCCATATTGGTATGTCCTATCTCTTGTCACTATAACACGATGAACCACTTTGTACTATATTGATTGGCCAGCTTTTGAAAGGGGTTTGGCGGAGACATTTTCCCATATTTGTGGCCAATTATGTGTATTAAAATGCCTGACTATTCGTGGTACTGCGTGATTGATACTATTGATTTCTCTATATAACTTTTTAACAGATGGTGTTATTGTCTCACGTCGTAATAACTGGTAGCATACCTGTAAAGCGATGTCCTTATAAAACAAAAAACTTTTGGGGATACTTTGGATATCGATGGGAGCTTCTAATGGAATGTTTCGTATTATCGTATGTATACATGCTTGGGTCGTTGACTCGTGCAGTGAGAAAGCGGTTTGAAGGCCAGTCTGTACAAACAATGCTCTTTCCTGTGTTCGCGTGTATTAGTGCCAACCCACCTGTCTTCTCTGATAACGTGACCTCATTTATTGCCACCCGGAAAATTGTATCGTGCCACACAAAGTAGCCAACAGCTTTGTTGACCTTGGCTAAGTGCTGTGGTTTGAAGGGCAGGATTTTTGCTACATACTAAAGTTTAGAGAGAGCAAAACGTTCATAAATCTTACTCGTGCTTTTAAACTCAGAGAGCGCAGCTTGTTCGCTCTGAGGACGTAGATTGCCCTCTCGCACGTGAGTTTGCTATTGGATTCGATTGTTTCATCGATATTTGCATAAACGTTTATACCTAAAACTTTTATTATCTTGTATACAGGGATCTCCGTATTGTATGTGAAAGGATTCTCCTTGCCAAGGGGCATCAGGAATGGCTTGCGATTATTTAGTTTTGCTCCTGATGTGAGCTCAAAGGTATGTATTTGGCTTTTAACACTGTGCAGATCCCTTTCATCCTTGAGAAAAATTGTGACGTCATCCATGAAGCTGCCAAATTGTATTGTGGTGGAAGCCATAGAAATGCCCTGTAAATGATGCTGGATACTAAACAAAAAGGGGGCTATTGTAAGGACGTACAACGTGCTACTCAAGGGACTACCTTGTAGTACACCTCGTCGCATTTTAAAACTTGTTGTCAAGAAACCATTTATTTTGAGTTTTAGCAGCATATGATTATATAATGTTTTGATCCAATTAATAAAAGTGTCTCCGAAGCCATATGCTTCTAAGACTTTGTACAGATATTAGTGGCTCAATCTGTCATATGCTTGGGAAAAGTATAAAGATAGAATTGCCTCCGATGCATTCTTATTGTGTTTGGTAATAATTACGTCTCTTATCGTTTGCAGCAAGTGATGTATACTTTGAGATGTATTACAAGCGAACTGTAAATTTCCAATACGTTTAACCATATATTTTTTAAACGCTGCACCTACTTATAAATTTGATGTCACTACTCAATATTGAAATTGGCCTAAAATCTGTGACGAACTTTGGATTTGCCTTTTTGGGAAATAACACTATAACTCCCGTGCTACTGGTCTTCTCTATTGTCCCTGTTGTCAACACTTCGTTGATCCATTTCGTTAATTCGTCTCCTATTAGATCCCAGAAACATTGATAGAATTCTGATGGTAATCCATCTTCTGCTGTAGTTTTATTCCTCGGAGCTTTGAATACTGCATCATGAACCTCCTTTTTACTAAACGGTTGTGTGAGCTCAGTTCTTTCATTTTCCGTCAGTGATGCAGGGAGGTAATTCAAAATATTACATTGCGTTTCTGTTGGTTTAAAGGCTTGACCAAGAAGATTTTTATAGTATTGCAAAAACCTGTCGTGTATACTATGAGGGCTGGTGACAACTTCACCGGAATCTAAAGTTAATTTATGAATCACGTGACTCCTGGCGTGTTTATGTTCTTGGAGAATGTGACTTAGTGTGGATTGCTCGTCAGGGTCTATAGGAAGAATCTTGCTCTTTATTATTGCTGCAGATTTTCGTTTCCTATGTATAGAAAGTAATTGCGCTTTTATTTCATTTCAATAGGGACGATCGAAATTACCTTGCAGTGCTTAACGATGGAGATCATTCAAGACTGCATACAAAAAATTGTATTTGTTTCTTTGATCTCTACTAACCTCTGCACTGAAAAATTTACTGACCTGACGAAATTTATGCTTAACTCGAGTTTCCCACCACTCGATTAGGGTATTTTGCACTGGCCGAGAGGCCTTGAGTTCCTTCCACGTTTCCCTAATTTGCTGAACATAACTATCATTGTGTAATAATGTGCTATTTAAAAGCCAGTATCCGCTACCTTGTCGGGGTTTGATCAAATCTAAATTTATTTTGAGAATTGGGACACCATGGTCACTAAAGCATACTGGAAAATTTTGAACACTAATTATATATTTCTGAAATCTTGGTGCGACATAACACTTATCGATCCTTGACGTACTATTGGAGGTGATATGTGTGTAACCTGGACGCAGTTGTAACCCCTGCGTTAATTCATAGAGCGCACGTGAGAAGTTGTTTTGGCTTCTTGACGGAGCATACACATTACAGAGAAACACTAAGCCTAATTTGGCACTTATTTGTCTGCCCGTGGGATGGGGCACTACATTACGTAAATCCAAGTGTCACCTACATGCTATGGCAGTCCCTTGTGCAAAGGGAGTAAAATTGTTGTATACTTTAAACATGCTCAGTACAGAAAAATCGTCTATGGCGACCTCTTGTAAGAGGGCCACATCAATAGACGATTTAATTAGAAAGTCACTGAGAGCATTTATTTTGGTCTTACTTTGCATTTGATTGAAATGTATAGATGCCAAGGTAAATGTTTGCATGATGATAACTGTCCACAAAAGAAAACTAAACTTACTTACATTCTACAACATTACTGATCTCTAATTTCTGCCTATAATGCATTAACTATGCTTTCCACTAAAGAAATCTGGGGTAAGTTTGTTACTCGTCAAAGGTTTCTCTTTAGTTACATTTGCTGAATTACTTGTTAAACTAACCTTTGAAACATCTTGGTTTGGGGTATCAGGTTCTACTCTAAATTCGTTATGAACTATTGAGGAACTTATGCATTCATTATTTTTCTTCTTCTTTCTACGTAGCACCGCGGACTCTTCCGCCACTGACCGTAATCTTGATACAGATCTTGACCGTGATTTCCTAGGAGAGTTAACTACGGGGAATTCTGCCTCCGCGAACAAAGCACTTGGGGGTGGGGGCGGGGGTATGTGATGCATCTCCTCTGAAGTGGTCAATGTTGGCTGCTCCATCTCTTCCTCCCTGTTGGTGCATTCGTCACACTAACTTCGTGTCTGGTACCTGTCTCCTCGTCGGTGATTCTGGGGCTATCCGTGTTCCCTTCATTGTTATCTCCTGACGCAGGGACTTCTGCACCTGATGGAGGTGAATCTCTTGGTTTAGTCCGTACGGGTAGCACAGTTGGTTCATATACCATCGGGACATTGTCAGCGGTTATAGTAACCGGCCCCCTGCGTGACCCTCTTCCGAGCACACGATGCAGGTAAAAACCTGCCCAGGGTATGTTACCCAATAGGAGTACCCATTCATGATTACATATGAGGGTATGGGTTTACGTAGTATCATTTTGATCAAGAGACGTCCAGTTCGAGTAGGGTAAATGTGGTCTGCAGAGTATGTCTCGTCTTCGATTTTCAACATTTCCCCATAAGACCTCATGACACGACTTATCACTTTGGCAATTAATTCAATTGGGACTACATGGATTCTGACAAGTACATGTCGCTGGTGGCCCATTCTACTTCAACTTTATGATCACCATCTACGTCACTATAAATTACCTCAGCACCAAAATCATTTAGTATCCGTTCTCCTACCACTTTTGTCGCAAATTTTACGTACAAACACTTACCAAAGTAATCTATTTCAAAACTGAGCACTTGGTTCGTAGGCACTTGGTAGACATCATGAAACCATCGATGAAAATCCAATGACGTAGGTCGCGTTTTGACATCACTGAAAACAAATTTCAAGGTGTTTTCTCTTTGTGTATTCATCGTGAACTATTTCATCGTATCTTCACTGGCTCGCGATAATTGTAGCCAAAAGCTCGCTTGCACTCCAAAGTATAAAAATAACTAACACACCACTAGCAAACCGTATACGGCCCTAGCAAACTCGGACAGTTCGATCACTAAGCCTTCTCACGCGAAGAGCGGAGGTCGCTACGAACTGATTCCTGCACGAGTTGCAGGCAGACTCAGCCACTACACCACGCTTTTGCCTTCCGTTGAAACATAAATTTTTAAGCATTCTGTCCTTCCAATATTGTATACGTATATCGTTGGGTATACATGTAGTTAAACTTTTACTTTAATTTTGAATTGCTTTCTTGTAGTATACAAGCTATCAGCCTCCCCGATGGTGCAGTGGTAGCGTCGTTGGAGCGAATTTACAATACCGCACCCCTCCCCGATTTTTGTAATATTTCGCATTCTCACTAATTGAGGCCTCCTAATCACGAATTTGAAGTAAAAATTTGGGGGTCTTGTGTAGAAATTGCAAAATAAGCGACATTGAGTGGTGCGCGCTCGGGAGGATTGCTCATTATTTACCGGAAAATTATGTTTCCAATACTTAAAAAAAAGAAATGTAGATTCCTGATATTACTACGACCCCAAATTTTAATTGTGCTTCCCTTGCCTAACCTAACCTAACCTAACCACCGTCAATGGTTCGTGGGGCTATCCGTCAATGGTATGTGGGTCTACCCTTGGATGGTTTTACGACCCCTAATTATAACTATGTTTGCCTAACCTAACCTTACAGACAATGGTCAGTGGGACTATCCGTGAATGGTTTTGCGTTAATTGTTAAAACGAACAGACAGAAAATCTTATTTTCGTAGCACTTTAACGGCAAACGTTCATCATAGAAGACGCCATTTTCGTATCCTGCAATTTTACGATCGATCCACTGTTGCCAATCTTACCTGTAATCAAATCAGTCCACATTCCACATGTTCTTCTACATCGTGATTGTCACTGTCACTGTCGTCTTCTTCGTCATCCTCGACGCATTTCCATGATCTCCAAGTATGAAATCAACAGTGTGCCAACGCTGTAGACAGCGTAACTAATTGCGAACATCAATTGTTCATATCAAGAAATTTGGCTCCCATACTTGTATATGGAGAATCATTGCGAGTATTGAAAAGCTTATTTTACAACTTCTACACGTTAATGAAATTTTTTTCCACCACACTCCAACATGTTGACCTGAGATAAATCATCGCGACTAATTATTTCGTGAGTATAAGACGTAGCATAGAAATTACAGAAGGGTCCGATATTGTACATTCTTTCCGCGTTGCCTTGTAATCAAGAGGTCTCGGGTTCTATTCCCGGTGGAGTCACATAGTGATTCGGATCCCACTTTAAACTGTAGGTCCAGTCCCGATTAGCCTTACTGCGCATAAAGTGGACATAAAACACTAAATCAATCACTCAATAGCAGCTATCTTCGAGAAATAATTTGATGTGATGATGAAAAAGGAGAATATTAGTAGTTGTGAAAATAGGAGTTATTTCTTCTAACTTATTATTGTGATTAGATATTATGAATGGGAATGCAAAATATCTAGAGGCTTGAACATTGCAGAACGATGTTCTCTTCCTGTGATACTGTAACAGGCGAAATGCTTGTTTACTGACGCAAGTCTCGTGTCCAGAAAATTTTCATGAAAAGTATTTGCTGTTGCGCAAGGTAACACGAAATAATTATACCGTTTGCAAAAATGTTTGCGAACTGCCAAATGTGAGAAACGTTATACGTAGACAGGCGGAATATTTTATTTATGAAATCAAATCACATTTGACAGTGTTTGTCAAGAGATACTCATGGGACACTGTGTTAAGGTGCTGGACTAAATGCTCCTTATTTTTCTTCCTCGAGGAACAACAATTTTTAAGGTAGAGCAACAGCAGTTCCGCTCTTTCTAATTTCTTTTAAATTCTTACAGGTTCCTTTAATTGGGTTAAAAATAAATAAAAATATTGCTTCCATTTCTGTCATTGACGTAGATCAGGCACGTATCCAGGATTTCTTTGAGGAAGGGGCCAGGCCCAAAATTATATATATATATATATATATATATATATATATATATATATATATAATTTTATAATATATAATGCCCTTGAAAACCAAGTCATTTTTGTCACCATTTCCGAACGCGATTGCTATTGTAGAAGTATATATTCTCTCAAAAAAGCAAGAAAGGAAATTCGACCAATGTTCTCCGTCGTTTTCTAAACATAGAATTATAATGAATTTTCAATAGCGCTCGCAAAATTTCAACTGTTTTGTAATCTCTCTCTCTCTCTCTATATATATATATATATATATATGAAATTGTGCGAGCGCTATTGAAAATTCATTATAATTCTATGTTTAGAAAACGACGGGAGAACATTGGTCGAATTTCCTTTCTTGCTCTTTTGAGAGAATATATACTTCTACAATAGCAATCGCGTTCGGAAACGGTGAAAAAAATGACTTGGTTTTCAAAGGCAGACAAGCTTGGTAGCTTAGCTTGCTCGTGTTCAAAGTGACTCACTTACGCTATTCAAGGCCGCTTCTTATGGCAAAACACTGTGCGTTGATGCACAACCTCTGCACCCAGCAAGTTACAAGTGACTACAGTCGAATTTTGAAGAGAATCTGAAGAATGATAGATTTCGTCGGCTAGGTGGGCACTAGCTCAACATGCAATAGTTTAAGTCACAATTCATGACAAACAAAAAACTTATTAATAAAGTATTCGAATAGTAATAAGTGCTTTATCCTGTAACATGTAAGATACTTATCGGGATTACAGCGTAGTTGTGGCAACAGATCCATGAAAAAACAAAATAAAACTGAATGGTTGCTTTATTATAGATACATATTAAAAAAATATATTTTTCTTCGATCCCTTGTTTTTTTCTTATTTTAATAATAATAATAATAATAATAATAACTCATGGCTCGACAGTCCTCAAAGGGCCTTGACCTATATCCTGACTGCCAGTCTCCCTCCCACAGTACTACCTAGAGGTGTGGAGTTCTTCAACCGGTAATGGGGTGACGTGTAGTCAGCACGTCGAACCCCAGCCGTTATAGGAGATTTACCAGACCCGATTACGCTACTCACTCGTAACTCCACAATTTCCTCACGATGGTGGGTTGCTACCGGTCCTATACCCAGGACGAGAAACCAAAGACTGAACACAGGCGGACTCGAATCCATGACGTCCCGCAGTCGGAGTCCAAAGCACATCGCCATAGACCGCACAGTCAAGGAGGGGAAGTTTTTTTTTACTTTTGGCTAATCGGGACGATGAGGATGAATAATGAATAGAGAAAGAAATAAAGAAGGTCACGCACAAAGAAGAAGACGGATCATCAAACCTCTTAGATTACGAGTTCAAGCCCTAAATATGAGGATATCAACCTTAGACCTCAATTTCATAATTATAAACAATTTTGCCTATTTATACAAAACTTCTCGAGGACAAGATAGTTTGGAACGGTGAAACTATCCATGAATGCAAATTGACATTTTTTCATGTGAGCAAGAATGAAATGTGTGGCACACAGAGATACGTTTTGCGAAAACAATTAACTGTGTCCTGTCCCAGCATCTCTGGAGCAAAGCCATGCATAGTGGAAGAGAAGGGGAAAGGGGGGAAGGGGGGATCGAGTGGACAGAGCGAAACAGTGCACGCTGCTGGGAATGCTGGTAACTGCAGTGGCTTTCCTCCCTTCACGCAATCCCGTTCCTCTCACGTGTTCATCGCTGCTCAGATACTTGCTTTCGTTCACCTGCTTCAGATATAAGTGGGACACAGTGTAGGTCGCATACATGAAGCAAGTAAAGAAACTTATCTCAGAATGAAATTTCCAGAGAATTAAAACGTTTACTTCAGCAATGAATGACTGGAAACGGATCACATATAATGTCCTTGCTAAAATCTAATAGCCTAAAATTCATTTGAAAACTTGAAAGTAGATATTTACTAGATTCCAAGTTATAAGGAACTACTTCGTAGATGTTAATGTAACCGTTATAAAATTACAAATAAATTATTCAAAAGCTTAGATATACTAATACACAGAAATAAATTCAGAGTTAAATTTCAAATGCATGTGTATAAAGTAATTACAGAAGTACAGAGCTATATCAGAGTATTGAACTTTTCTTTTGCAGGATAACCTTTACAATATTGAGGCGAAAGAATGATTAAGAATTATTGCTCCAAGGGAAACGAAGGGCGTAGTGTATTGGTTAGAGTTTCTGAAAGCATTGATTGCAGTCCCAGGTTCGATCCTTCATACTAGGTGTTCTTCCTTTCTAAAAAAAGAAAACATATTTCCCCTTCTATTAAACAAGAGCATGGTAACATTATTTGTAATAGCAGTGTATAGTGGCTACATTGGTCTGCATCTGGAATTTATATATAAAAAAAGAAATAAATGAATTGACACACGTTCAAAGGGATATTTTCATGTTTAAGATCATGTATTATGATACTCTAACGATAATTCTGTACTGCTTTAAAGACATTGACATATATTAATGATATAACACTTTATATTTGTGGCAATTCAGGATATACTACTATGACCCCTTTTCCCACTCGAGATCAAAGCAAGGACACCTCCGCAAATATCGAATGAAAAGTTTTCAACACGTGCAAATCTCCGATAAATGTTTTCGCTGATTCGTTCTAAATTAGTTTTCCTTGATACAAACAAGTATTCTTTGCACATTACATGTAGGAGGATAGTTGCATCTATAACTTACATTGGTCATTACCTTCTACCTGGTTTCAGGAGTGAAAGCTTGTGTGGTAGTGATTATGTTTACGGATTGTTAACCTGATGGTCGTAGTTTCAAACCCATCTGGTGGCAGAAAATTTTCGTAAGTTTTAGACATATCAAATTGTGTTCATTGTCCACACTGTGTGAAACGGAATGATTCAGTTTGGAATTAACGATGGGGGGAGGGGAACTAATAAATTACAACATATTCATTTCAACGAACCGAGAAGTCGAGAACAATTGGATAATTCTTATAAATATTAAAATTACATTCAAGTTTTTAGTAGTATAATCGCAGGTAAAATCAATGATCTTACGTGAAATATTTCATCTTGCTCTGAACTCAGCCAAAAGGCATATGGCACCGATCTAATACATTCTCCAATATATTTCAAAACGTTATTATGTGTTTCATGTCGATAATTTGATCAATGCATTAATTCTTGACGCCGAGACGATATTTTCTCCAACTACCTCTTGTGTCCTTTCGTCTCCATTCTCTTCTAGTTTCTCCTCTTCTTCTTCTTCTCTCCCCTCCTTCTCCTCTGCTTTTATCTCATATCACCTTCTCTATTTTTCTCGCATCTTGTCTCCATCTCATTCCACTCTTCTCCACTCCTCTTATCTCGTTTCCTGTCTTAGATTACCGACTCCACTGCACTCTTCTCCTCTTCTTTTCATTCTTCCCCTTTACTCTCTTTAACTCTACTCTCCACTCCTCTCTTCTCGTCTCCTCCCCTCCTCTCCTCTCCTCACCTCTTCTCACCTCTCGGTTTCCTCCTCTCTTCTTTGCTCCATTTTCCTTATCTCTCCTCGATTTGCTTGATTTCTTCTCACCACTTCTCCTCTCCTCGTCTATCCTCTCCTTATTCTCTTCTCTACTTTTCCTCTTCTCCTTTCGCTTTCTCTTTCTACTCTACTTTGTCACCTTTCGTTTCCTTGAACCTCTTATCCTTTCCGTAGGCTAATTAGCGACGAAATACTACAAAACTTAGTTTCGTTTCTTTTAGAAAGAATTTCGTCATTTGCGATATAATATTGATATTTTTAATAATTTTATACAATAATACTTATATTCATTTCTATCGCGTATTTCACAAGTATATATTGTGCATGTGGCAACCCTGAAATTGAGCCTTACTCTACACGCAACCCACCAACGCCTTGTGTAAATTGGGTTGCCTAGTATAAAATGTCGTTGTCCTAAAACGGTTGAGAGACACTGTACAAGGTGATGATAAATTACAAACATGCAAATTTGCAATTTATTTACTACATTAATTTTGACTTTATATTTCAGATGATATACTCAAGTTATCTCTTCATTCTTTTGTAATTAATATATAGAATATAATTTATTGTAACAGATTTTTCATAGTAAAGTGACAGAATGCACAAAGTAAAATTTAATGTTAAAAGTGACATATTTTCTATGGTGACGTCTCATAAAAATATGGATCATATCATCCGTCCCTTCCTTTCGGAAACTAAATTTCATAAGGAAAGTTATGTACCTCGAGTAAACTTAGTTTTAATGTACGCGTATAGACACTTTCTTCTTATTCTCCGGAAAATGCAACAGTTTTAAGTTATCCAAGTTATATTACCATATAATTCGTTAGTCTTTCGAATTAACAATGCCACAACATTAATATCAACTTTGTCCAATAGATATGGTCCCATCCACAACATAAACAACTTTTGAATGTTCCTGTCTAGTAGGAAGTTTAATGCGTGGTTATTAACCATCACAAAGTCTCCAACTGTCACTGGCCTGGCGTTTCCATTTTGTGTTATATTCTTCAAGAGCTTCTTCTTCACCCTGTCTTGGGCTAAGAATAATTTGGATTTCCTATCCGGTTGTGCCAATTGAAATAAATTACTATCTCTCTGATTATGGGACGATTGAAGAACAATTCAGGAGGCTAATATCCAGTGGTCTTAGAAGTAGAATAATTAATTAACCAAACAACTTTTGATATGTATCGAGACCAAGTCTGATGTTCTCGATAACAAGATAAACGAAGTAATCTGACAATCTCTTGATTTGCTCGTTCTACCATTTTCCCTTTTGGATTGTACGGTGTTGTCCAAACATGACGAATAGCACGTTTCTTGTAAATTCTTGCTACCGTTTAGAGGTGTAACACACCTCGTAAAAATTGTAATATTGTAGGAACATTGAGAAAACTTACAGTGATATTTCAGGTATGTTTTAGCAATGTAAAAATGTCCACTAATCAGAAATAACAGTCTGTCATTTAAGGTAAACGTAACGTTTGGATAGTGGAAAAAATAACCTCTCTGAAGCATGATTAAAATTTCTATAGTGCTGGCAGTTCGTTAGTCACATGCGGATACAAAACGTGAACCCACATAAATAAGGCTCAAGACGTATTGGTATCCGTTACACCTAGGAAGCTCCCCAATCAAGTCCAGGGAAAGAATTTCGTGAGGTTGCTTGGGACTGATATGAAGGGTCTGCTTTAGTATCCTTAATTTGTCTGGTTTACTCTGGGCACAAATTTCACAATCTCGGCCGTACTGCAAGTCGCTTCAATGTTTTGAATACTCCAAAATGTTCTGTTTCATCTTGAACTTTTTTCAAGAGAGGCTGCTTCACTACTATCGGAACAAATAACCCATAAAGCACAACATTATTTCAGATATGTTTCGGATACGTAACTCGTAAAAATTGAAATTTTGTAGGAACATTGCGAAAACCTACAGTGATATTTCAGGTATGTTTCAGCAATGTAAAAATGTCCACTAATCTGAAAAACAGCCGTAATGGCGTCAATTCTCAATAAAGCATCATAAGCAATATTAACAAATAACTGGACAAGGGTATGAACAAAACTACCCATAATTAGAAAGAAAAACTGATTTTTTTAAAAAAAATGATACATAAATACAAATAATACACTTGCAAAAAGGTATATAATATGTATATACAATGACAATGTAAGGAGAAGAGCCAGGAATTACGTTGAATGAAGTAGGCCTTACATGTAACAATATCAAAAAAAATATCATGAACGATTTTCAGGCGAAGACTGAAGCATAACTGCAACCTCAGAATCCGATATATCAACCGGTTGGGGATCAACTTCCATATCTCGAAAGATGTATGGCTTGACGTGAGAGACATGGGCTTTTCGGACCATTTGCTGGGTATCTGGGTCAACCAACATAACGGTAACCGGACCCAGCATTTTAAACACCTGTGCCGGACCCGACCAACGATCCTGAAGTTTAGAAGATATATGAAGCAAGTCATTACTATGGGGAAAGGTACGGTAAAGTACCATATCTCCCGGCTTCAGAGAAACCTGCGATCTGGAGGGGTCGTATTTAAGTTGGCGAGAGCGCCAAGAATTTAATAGATGTTGATAAGCCTCACCCCAGCGATGTGCCCGCTCCGGCGAAGGAGGAGCAGCCAATTCAGAGTCGGTTTGTAATTCCCAAAAAAAATTCATCAGGCCATCTATATCTCGACCAAAAATAATTTTAGATGGGGATGTATGAGTGCTGTCATGATGGGCGGTATTGAAGGCAAAGGCTATGCTTTCCAGATGAGCGTCCCATTTGGAGTTATCCTTAGAATGGTAACAAATCAACGAAGCCTTAAGGTTTCGTATGAATCGCTCCGCTAAGGAAGGATTGGGATAATAGGCACTAGTGTAAATATGGCGAATATTTGACTCAAATAAAAAATTATTGAAGAGGTTAGAACGAAAATAGGAGGCATTGTCCGAAACCAACTCACATGGGGCACCAAACAATAAGAACAAGGTGCGTAGTTTGTCAATAATATGATGGGACGTCGCCGACCGAAGCGCAAACAAGGATACCCACTTGGAAAAGGCATCCACCACCACCAAGATATTACACATTACCCTTAGTGAAACGAACGAGAGGACCGACCAAATCGATATATAAACGTCGCCAAGGGTGTCGTAAAACCTCAGAAGACAATAAGCCCGGAGGCTTACGGATAGCAAGTTTGGCCCTCTGACAAATGTCACAAGAACGGACATAATGGCGGATATCTGAGAGATAAGTTGGCCACCAGAAAAGCGACGCTATTTTCTTTATGGTTTTATTTACGCCTAAATGCGCACCACCGACAGGGGTGTCGTGATAATAACGACATATTAAATGTCTGAGCACTTGAAGAACAACAACTAAAGAAGAAGTGGAACGAGGCGGCTGCCAAATCAAAAGATCCTGATGTAAATGATAATGTCTAACCTGTTGATTATTCTTCAAATGTGTAATAATAGGTGACAACTCTGAATCCTGAACCTGAAGAACCGCAATATCGGATTTATTGAAAGGAATGATATTGAATTTTGGAGCCGCACAAGCCAAACTGGTACAAGGAGATGACGTTACCGCAAAATCATCTGAAGAATGCATGCGGGAAAGACAGTCGGCCACAGGATTTTTAGCGGAAGAAATATGTTCCACATGGTAAGAAAAACGAGACAAATACAAAAGCCATCGACCAAAGTTACCAAATTGTTCAGGGTGTTTTAAAAGCCAAGACAATGCCTGATTATCTGTTTGAAGAACAAAATGTTTGGAGGTTAAATATGTTTCAAATTTCTTGAATCCAAACACCACCGCGCAACACTCCGCTTCATATATAGATTGCTTACGCTCCAAAGTTGTACGCTTCCTCGAGGCAAACGCAATAGGACGCAATGAGCCATCCAGTTCTCGTTGGTATAAGGTAGCGCCTAGTGCTAGACTTGAAGCATCCGTTTGAAGAACAAACTATTTTGTAAAATCTGGCAAGGCAAGAACCGTATGTTCAATGAATGCAGCTTTTAAATTATCAAACCGAGTTTGATCTTCGGGAGTCCATACAAAGGGAGCGTCTTTCTTACGTTTATCTGTTAGAAAAGACGTTCGATCAGCGAATTGGGGTAGAAACCGGGAATAGTACGAGAGTAAACCCATGACTTGGGAAACACCCTTCGGGCTCTTAGGAGCGGGAATATCCTGTATAGCTGAAATCCGATCCGGATCCATAACCATCTGGCCTTTACGAATGATATAGTCGAGGTACTTAATCTCCGGCACCATCCAAATAGATTTTTCCGGGTTGACAGTAAGACCAGCCGATCGCAAAACTTGAAGAACCTCTTTAAGATGTTCCATATGGGACGACTTATCGGGTGAATAGATCAATAAATCATCTGCATAATTCAAAAGGAACTTGTATTTAAACTTTCCCAATACCTCGTCAAGAACCCTTGACAAGATCTGAGTTCAAAGATTGATTCCAAACGGAACGCGAGTATATCTATACTGGCCAAAAGAAGTGACAAATGCTGTCAAATCTTTACTCCTCTCATCTAACCGTATCTGATGGAACGATTGGCATAAATCCAAGCAAGAAAATACCGCCGCCGATTGAAGATGCTGAAACAATAAGTCAATGCGCGGTTGCGGAAATTGATCGTACGCTATCAGGCGATTAAGGTTCTTATAGGACCACACTAAACGGTGTGTACCGTTCTTTTTAGGAACCAGAAAGGCCGGGCTAGAATAAGATGACCGGCAGGGCTCTATAATGTGCTGAGCCTGCAAATCTTCAATCTGTTTCCTCATAATATCAGTTTGAACTGGATTAAGTTGGAAGGGTTTTGATCGAAAAGGAATATCTGACACGACAGGTATCGAAACCCGATCCAAGGTACAAGTACCAACCTTTTCCGTAACCACATCCTGAAATTGAAGCAACAAGGATTGTAAGGATTGGTTATCTAAGGGAATGGGAAGGGGATCGTTAACAACTGAGGCATGAGAAATTTCCGGCAAACTCGGCGAGGAACCAGGGGGATCCTCAGGGATATGTATCTGGGTGGATTCAGGGAAAGCAATAGGTACACCATCCTGATGAAATGGAAAAGATAAAAGTTTCGTCTCAAAAGAAATAGTCGCTCTGGCATGAACCAAAAAATCCGTACCCAAAATTAAGGAAAAGGGGAGAGCATCCGATACCCAAAAGCGCCATTTCCAAGAAAGTCGATCAAGTCGCAAAGATAAGTAAGAAAAGGAGGATAAACAAAATGAATGATTAGTAACATCTCGCAATTCAATGAATTGGTCAGAAAAAATGGGAAAGGAATCTTTAAGAGTATGTAACAAAGAAGAAGAAATTATAGATACCGAGGAAGCGGTATCAAGTAATGCCAAAACAGGATATTGATTAAGAAGCACCCGCAGCGTGGGTGTCGGGTGACCTTCAAACAAAAAAGGATATTCGGCATGCAGTAAAAGGGGAGGGGTATCCACATGTGTTGTACCAGAAGCCAAAGGTAAATTGGAATCCTGCCCCGACCGCGTTGATGACGCTACCGCTGGCATGCATGATGGAATAGAAACTGGTTGATGGGGCAAATTGTCGGATACTGATGAATCGTCTGCCAAAGGCAAATGTGCGAAATGCCCACAGTGTCCGGTTTTCGCTGGAGATTCCATTTCAATTCCGACTGCCAGATATTTTGGGCCATGAGGAGTAAATCCCCAATAGTTTGTGGACGGGAATGCCCCAAAAGTAACGCACGAGCTGGAATATTGATACCCTCAATGATCGTACCTATTAATTGTGACTCCGACCATTCTACCGGGAGAATTTGGGAAGCGTCATAGATATCGCGAACAAATGAGTATAAACTTTCACCCGGTTGCTGCACCCGATGTAAAACCTCGTTCTGAAAGGGCAACAATAAGGAATATGGAACCAACCGATTCCAAACCATTAACTTAAATAAATTCCAGGCAACTTTTGTAAAAGGCCTTCCAGCCAAATCTCTGTAAGGGGGGTTAAGGTATACTGCAAGGCCCATAGCAAAACCGACTCAACGTCGAGCAATTCCAAGGTAACTATCTTATGAAGTCGAAGTAAAAAGTTAAATAAATGAAGGATATCTTGTCCCTGTAACAATGGCACATCCTGAAAAAGAAATTTGAAAGCGTTGAAGCGTACAAGGTCACGCACGGGCGTTTGTGGCTGAGGTAACAATAAACCACTTACAAAATCCAAGGTTGAAGGGGAGGGTGGAGGTAAAGGGGACGGAGCATAGGGAGGAGGAATATCGAATGTCATATTGCTAGCACAAAAGAACAAGGAAATCTTTAAATATGTAAACACCCCGTACAAATGAAAAATAAGAAAAAAAAACTATGCACCAATGGAAAAAAAAGGGGCAATGATTAATTGAAAGGCTACCAAAACCAAAGAATGGCAAAAGCTGTAAATGGGTAAAAAAAATACAGGAAAAAAGGGGGGATTAATGGGAGGAAAAAAAAATTTCGTCTCAATTATTACAAAAAAAATATAAAGTTAATTGATGGATCAAAAGAAACCAAAGCTCTGCTGCCAAAATTTGTGACGTGGGAGAGGGACTAAGTGAGATTGCACGCGGTAATTAACTGGAAGCGGCTTGCGGCAACTCACCTTCAAAAAAGGTTCGAGATCCACTCTTCACGTTACAAGTTATATTCCTCCCCTTTCTGCGTCGTACTTCCCGCACAATGACGCAGGAGTTTACGGGCGACGGGTACAGGAAGCACGAGACAAAAAAAAAAGGAAGGAGACCTGAAAACAAAGAAACTCACGTGCAGCACGCAACGTGCACCAAAAGTTTCAAAAGGGTCCAACAGCGAATAGCAACATTAGCCTTCTTCACTGTAATCAATATCAAAAATGATGTTCCTCCAACGTAACCACCTTTCTCGTTCCTCTGGCTACTGTAACTTATACAAAAATTAAATACATGTACATCCCTTTTTTTTCTAAATTTTAGGATTGTTTCGTAACCATTTCTTTATCGGGCAATTCTTACTGTTCAGAACGTGACACCAGAAATTAAGATACCACACAATTCAATTAATAAATATAATTGTATTCAAGATTGTTACCAAGTACATTATTTGAATACTACAAACAAGCCCAAAGTATTTATACTGGGAGCGATTTCAACAACACATTAATTAATTAACAGTTCGGGCGTCCGGCGCTCCATTTTACCATATTACATAAATTGCCCATTCAATTTTAACAAACAAGCAAAAATTTAAAATGAAACCGTCCGCTTAACAATCTTGTCTCTTTACCAACTGACGCTATGTAATGAATTTACTTGCGGGAGAATTCATCTCTCAAAAATAGTGTACCTTGCATGTTCGGGTAAGAACGTCCCGTTCTTCTTTACTCAATCAAACAAAAGACCAAAACGGACTTTATTTTTAACTTACTCCCCGTACTTTATTTTTATTGTGTGTGTGTCCCCATTTCTTAATGCATCATTTAGTGCTACCTCTACGCGGACAGGATTGCTATTGGGATATAAAAAGGCAGGAGATCGCGATTATTCCATGTCCTTTTGTTTTATTTGATTCAGGTGCGAATGCGCCCGCATTTGCCGTCGCTTGAAACAAGGGTAGTCCCACCTAGAACAACGAGTTCCACTATAAAGGTTCAAGTTCCTATTTTTGCCCAATGGCACTTTATCAAAAGGGTTCATTAACAATTGCCCCACGCTCTTCTTTGTAACTTTCACAAACGCCAATTACCAAAAAGGCTGGTTCGCGTAAGTTATACTAAGTCCACACTAGCACGAAAACGTACGCTGGTTTACGGCGCTACAAAAAGTTCACCGTGCAACAAGCAAAAGCAACAAGTGGACAAGTCATGGGCACAAATAAATGGGGGAGGAATATATTATTCTTCCCGCAATTTCACTTATTTCAAAAGGTTATGCCAAGAAAACGTTGTAACCAAAACTCTCGCAGCGAACGGTAAGGAAATAACCTTATTCCCACTTTCACGGTCTAGAGACTGTTTGTACATACCTCCCCACGAATATTCACATCACGTAAGGCTGCAATGCCTTCCTTCCGCTAGAGTCACTGTACTCATTCCCATTCACCTTCTCCCCATTCAGCGGTCGGCGTGGCAGACGTCAGTTCAACAGGTCGTGGTTCGGGTACTCTCTTGCCGGCGAGGACTAGATGACGAGCACCATACTGGATGCGAGCCGTTCGAAGCGGGCGTGCGAGGTTGAGAACGAAGGACGAACTAAACTGTCTGGTGCGGCTGAATTTACGAGCGGGCGTAAGCCGCAAAAATTTACCGCCAGGAGCAGCACCAGAGAGCAACGTAACGCCCTCGATGGCTAAAAATTGAACTTGCAATTTTTAATTATGTAAGGTTTGTAAACACGCAAAAGGGACAAACGTTACAGGTGGAGTTCGACGTCTAATCATACTTCGGATAATTCACATCCTTTGCTGCTGATACGTTTTCGCCTTTCAAGTAAATGCAGGATCGATTGATTTGGTGTTTTAAGTCCACTTTATGCACAGTAAGGCAAATCTGGACTGGACCTAAAGTTTAAAACCGAAATACTGTGTGCTTCCATCCGGTATCGAACTCGGGACCCCTTGATTACAAGGCGAGCACGCTACCACTGCGCCATCGGAGAGGCGCTAGTAAATGCAGGAAAATGAGGCCTTCTGTAAGAAGCTAAGAGGAATAAAAACGTTTCTGGTCTGTCCCTCTCCCTCCTGCAAGATAGCGATAAGAAGTGCGTGCTTCTTTTTTTTTATTTTTCGAGGAACTACATTGAGTTAAAACATGTCAAATGCAGAACAAGAAAACCTGTGACCGGTGGTTGACTGCGGACGGAATAGATAGTCAAAATGTTACAAAAGGAACGTTTGACCTATCTTTCTTCATTAAACTACTTACTCTTTCAATTTATATACTTTAATTTCTAACTTATTCAATTTATCTTCCAGCCGGACGCTCGTTTCATGCATGGTTCTCTTACTTTCTTCCACATTCTGATACAACATGTCAAATATTTTATTCTACTTTTGCCTATCCTCTTCTCTAAATTTAAGCTGCTTTCGCCTATCCTCTTCTCTAAGTTAAAGCTGTTTTCGCCAAACCTCTTCTATAAATTTAAGATGCTCTTGCCTATCCTCTTCTCTACTCTGCTTCATAAATGACTAAAGTGTAGTGACGCTAACGCTCTCTTTATTTTTGTCACTTAATTTTTGAACACCCTGTGCACTGTTACTTTTCCTTCCTTGATATTTTTCTTTTCAAGAAAATATTTCATTTATATGCAACTCAAATTTCGTAAATTCTTCTTCACTCATTCCCGCGCAAGATTTATGGTACCACTTTTTTTTTTAAAAAAAAACTACATTCTATTGCTCCCTCATAACAGTTCATTGCGGCAGCATTCAAGCATTTTATTCCAGCCTATTTCGGCTGCTTCGTCCTGACAAGGAGAGATTGTCATTCCAACCATGTTCGTACCACTGACCTACATATCGCTAGCTCGCTAATCTCTTAATTCCATAGAGCTGCAACGAAAGAGCCTGCTCACCCGATCAAACAGCTTTTTTTCTTCACTTTCTTACGTGGAACACAAATGTTTTACCTACAAATAATCCTATCTTAACAAATAACCAGAAGGAACTCAAGGGTACAAGGCACCATGTAGCGTTATACAAAATGGATTCGAAGATGAAATTTTTTTGTGGACTGACGTCAAAAGCAAAACAGTAAATAAAACCGACAGTGGATTTATATATATATATTTAATTTATAGAACTGTGTTTTTTTTATAGGTGAGGTTCTAACATACAATATTTATACCATAAAGACAGTATTAGTAAATTATCAAGGCGCAGGTACCTGGGATCAACGGAATACGGAATACGTTGAGCGACCAGCTTCCAGTATAGATTTGTTGAGATACTATAGCATTTTTTTTCACTAACTCTTTGAGCCTTACACAAATTTAATTTTTCTTTTTGTAACAAAGGTTCCCTACTACACTTGGCAAGAAACTTCCTACACTGTCTTTTTTATTTATTATTTTATTGTTACTATATATTTTTAATTTCATCACTCCAGGCGTTAACTTCCTCAGCGCGCTTAGTAAATTTACTCAACACTAAATCAAGGAACACACTGAAGCACTAAATACATGAAGGGGTTTGGGGGGAATATAAATCTTGATGGTGACTAAAATTAAATTGTATGTTTTCTATCTTCCTTTAGTTCCGCCGTCTAGGGGTCCCGGGTTCGAATCCCGCTCGGGCTTGGTTGTTTGTAAATGTCCATTCATCAATTTCAACATTTCATCCCTCATCCCCATCTTCGCAAGTTAGCCAAGAGGAACAAAACGCGAAGTAAAATAAACTAACTCAATGAATCATTCAGTAAATTCGACTTATTGCAGCTACCGGCCACAATGGCTGAGTGGTTAGCACATCGTTCTACGTCGCCAGGGTTCCAGGGTTCGAATTCCGGCCTGGGCATAGATGTTTGTGAGTGTCCATTCATCAATTTCATCATATCATCATCATCCTTATTGTCGAAAATTAGCCAAAAGTGACACACAAAGCGAAGTAAAATAAAGTAAATCAATCGGTCAATCTATTGCAGCTGACCTTTGTGGGGAAAGGTTAGCACAGCGCATTACGACGCTAATACGGTGTTCCTTTGTGGATTCTCCTCATCAATTTTATCGTATCATTACTAATCCCAATCGTTTCGTCTAGCCAAAAGGGGAAGAAAAGCGACGCTACATAATAATAATCTAGTCAAATCAACTGTATTTTATTCATTTGTTTTACCTTGCTGCCTCCAGGAAGGAGTGGCTACGAAGCCAGAAGTCCTAATTTAGAATCCTGAGAAACGCATGGAAATGCCATTGTGTTCGTTCTATCATTTATTTCAGCATTCCACCATTAATGCTCATTAACGATTAACTAAAGAAAAGCGACTCAGATTAACGTGAATAGGCTATACGTTGAATTTTTCTGTCGCTTCATTAATGTGGATCATTTCACTATGGTTGATTGATTGATTTAGTTTATTTTACTTCGCGTTTTGTGCCTCTTGGCTAATTTGCGAAGATGGGGATGAGTGATGAAATGATGAAATTGATGAATGGACATTCACAAACAACCAAGCCCGACCGGGATTCGAACCCGGCACCCTTGGCGTCGCAGCGCGATGTGCTAACCACTCGGCCACATGGTCGGGCAAATCATTTCACTATCCTAGGGGAAAATGTTAATTGAGCAACGTAAGGAATATTTGCATTCGAGGCAATGAAAGGCGTGGGAGGGGGATTACTAAATTCAAAATACCATCTTTCGAAGCGTCACATATATTTTATGCAATTTATGCTACACTAGGAAGGGAGGTTATCTAAGTGTCCCCCTCCGAGTTCCATGAAACTTGGCAGGTGTATAGAGGGGACCTATGCCCCCTGTTTCTTCCTATGCCATATTTACGTGCTTTCGGGGTCAGATTCCCACTTCAATTTCTCCTCATCTTTACATTTGAGGGGGGGGGGGGGTTGCCTCCTATAACCCTCTTTTTAACTGAAACACAAAAACACGTGTATCTTCATTTGTGCCCCTCTATACACCTGCCAAGTGTCAAGGAAATCGGAGGGGGACACTTAGATAACCTCCCTTGTAAGAGCATTTTATTGTTAGTTGATTTAGTTTATTTAACGTCGCATTTCTACCATTCCTGGCTAATTGCGAGGATGCAAATGAATGTTAGAAATGGAGAAAGGACAATCACAAACATATAACGCAAACCCCACAGAGGATTATATTGACTGTGAATGCAGTCCATCTTCTGCGGAACGTAGTCGAGGCTGATCTACGTGGAAGAGAGATTGACATTATGATGTATTCGGAAAGCGTTGCTTCTTACACCCCTTTAACATCTTATTGTAATATAGTTGTCAGATATACAATGTTACAAAGTAACAAACCGTTTCTCGGGAACTGTAATACATATCAAGAGACAGCCGCTCAGGATCACGTGATCGTAAAAATGCGCTGACAGCACTAAAAGTAACAATTTTTAGAAAACAGGTTTTTTCGATGGTTGTATGATTATGTATGGCAGTTGGCAGTGGCTGAAAACAAAAACAAAGTATTTAAATTTTTCCTTCCGAATTTTTATGTGCTGTTTTATGTGCATGCATTACATTTCAAGCTCTTCTTGGTGATTTTTTTCTATCTCCTTGAATTTCTTTGGCCGTTATATCTTTGTATCGATGTATCTTTGTATTGACCCAAACAGAACAGGTGACGTCACAGAAAGCACAGTCGTACGTCCCAAATGGCGCGACGGTAGCGTAATACGTCAACATATTATGCGCCGCTCAGTGTTCTCTTTTTTACCCTATAGCTACGCCGAACAACCGATTGAGAATTTTAAGTAGAAAATTAAAACCTTAACCTCCAAAAGTATCATATTAATATGAAAGATTAATCTTAGAACATGAAACAAACTCTTGAACAAAGTTTTAAGATATATAATTGCAGTTATAAAAACCTACCGAATAAATTATATTCTTACACCTATATGCATATTTTGAAACACATATTTTTAAAGAAAGAAATTACGGCTATTGAACAACACTTTTAATGTCAGTTAAAATATATTCATATTTTCAATCACTGATTGACGCATAGTCGTAACGTAATTTCCTGAGAAATATGGTGCGAAAAGATGAATTCCCCCACTTCTAAAAGTTCGACTCTGTTGTTGAGTGCGTTGGGTGATCGTACACTCCGGGTTCGAGTCCCGTCAGCCTGGACGAGGCTGTTTTGTGAGTCTCTCTTCATCCATTTAACATAATCAGGATTCATCGCCGTGAATTGCCAAAAGTGGAAGAAAAGCGACGTAAAATAAATAATAAATATCAAATAAAAATGACTTACAAGAAAACACTGGCCTTCGTACTATCCATAGCTGCACACATTAGCCTGACAGTCCCCCCCGTCCCTTTTGAACAGGGAATCATTTCGTGGGCTTATAACTGTACAAAATATAAGACATAAAAAAGAACAAAGTAGTTTTCAGCGGTGACCAGTGGCATATCAGCAGCTCCCTCAATGCAGGGAAGGGGGAAGCTAGGGACCTGGAAATATTGTCTATGCAGTAAAGGTACAGCTGTTCCCTGTGCATTGCGCCATGACTGAATTTCATGGGAGTGTGGACTGTGGAGTTATAGGGCATAATATGATAAGATGACCTGATTACTGCAACAATTCTATGCTGTCTCTCTTCACCCGAAAAATATACGCAGTGTTAGTGGTATATGTGACTTCGCACTCACCGCACTGCGAGAGAAGGGGGCCCAAGCCTCAAGACTCCATTCCGAGACCGGAAATTGAAGGAAAGAAAATAATTGTGATGATAAATTGAATTCTTCAAGTTTCTCCGATTTGAAACACAATTTATTAAATAGTTTTGAATTTTGCGTAAGTGTTATTTGTGCCCATATTTCTATTATTCATTTAAATTATGAAACTAATTAGTATGTTAATACCTGCTATTTATATATCAAGTTAAAACATCATGACACTTTGCTGAATGAGTTGAAAGGCGCTAAGACTTAAAATGTGCTAAGGGGACAGAGAACAGGCGATTGCTTTACAAGCCGTTAACATGTGCTGTTAACGAACAGCGATATCTCTTTATATCTAATCATCACGATCCCTCGCACAAACACTGCGTCATAAATGAAACAATAAAGAACGATTCCTCCGAACTACTGTCCAATTAAAAATTATGGCTACTCGAGTTTGCTCTCGAATTAAAAATTAACCAGTTAACTTATTAAATTGTGAGTTAAGCTATAATAACTATTTTTTTCAATTATGCCTTCAATTTCTTATCCTCATGAGAACCAAATAAAATGCCGCTTTTTTGGTGTTTTTCAAACTACGCTCTCTTTGAGATTCTGTAATTCAAAAACCTATTGGTCTAATAGTGACGAAATTTAAATACGTAGCTCGACTGGTTAATTTTTTGATTGGAGCTCAAACTCGAGTCTCCATAATGTTTAATCCGACTGTAGACAATCATTCGCTTTCAAGTCAATTGCCCTCAAATAGTACCAACACAGAGAAAACAGGAATGGCATAGTCTCCCCCCTTTCCGTACTTTCAAGCGACCACCCTGGAATCAGCCAAAAACGGCGTCACCCACTCCCTCCCCTTCCTTGACGTCCCCTAGCCCACAAGAAAGAAAAAACAGCGTCGGAGATCCAATTGCGTACATGGGCCAATCTTAAGGGTCTCAAACAATTACAAAAATTCTGGTTTGAAAGATTGAATTAATACTTGTTATACAAAGTGTAGCTAAATCTAAAGAATAGACTCGATAATATGGAGTCATGGACATCGTAATTCTACCTTCAACATTTTATCATTCCACATCATTGTCTGTATTCATCCACGAAATAGATCGGTGACGTAAAATAACCAAAATAGAAATTTTAATTGAATAGGTCGCAAAACTCTTTCAAAATAATGTGAAACGTTTATATTACAATCAAAGCAATCAAGAAATATTTTTTTGCAAAATTGAGGGTAAAACAGGCACTTTTGACCAAATATTTAGTCTAAAATTGCATACTACAGTAAAATGTTGTTAACCGTAAGTGGCTGCTGGTAGGTCAGAATGTAATCTTGATTTATTTGAGGGAGGCAAATGGTATATCGCCAAATGCCGTGACGATATATCGCTGACACGATATATGTTCTAAAATATCGTGACGATATATTGCCCAACACTGGTAAGATCTAATAACCTGGAAGTAAAATTGAAAGTTTAATTCAAATACAAACGAAAGAAGGCGCAAGGAGAGGAGATTTAAAATTGTAAACAGATTTAATAAAGGATTCAAAGGTTCCTAGGTAAGCGAAGATATGTGGCCCCCTAGAAAAGTGAGTTTACACTGGATATAAAGCAAAGCAAACAGCCCGACTATTTATTAAAATTCTTGAAAGAAATGGAATGAGAAAAAAGGCCATCCCTTTGGCTGGTCGCAAATCCGAGTTAACCAATTTTCAGGACCAAAATTTAAAACTAAGCTGAAAAAATGAAAACAGTTTCTGGATCAGCGCTTCTTTCAAATCTTCATTGACGAAGTTGAAATCAAAATATTACCGAAGAGAAAGTAAGGACACTTTTATGTTTTGAAACATAAAAATAAGAAAACAAATTTTGCACTTGTTTATTTGCAGTGTTAGGAAAGTGACTTTTAAAAAAGTTACAGTTACAATTACTTTCTTCAAAAAGTAATAGAGTTACAGTTACAGTTACACATTTTAAAACGTAACTCAGTTATAGTTACAGTTACTTTCCACTGGTAATTTCCTTGCAAACATATTACACAAACCGATTACTAATTTTAATAGTAATAAAAAAAACTATCGTGTGCTGCTTACACAAGGGACAATTATGAGGCCACAGAGGAACAAACTACAGAAACTAGACACACTTTACAGCGCACAACTTACAATGGCAAACTAAGGAATCATTCTCCTAATCTCATCTTCCTGCTTCTGTTATACCCTTCCGAGGCATGCATATCGCTTTAGAATTGAAGACTACCAAACAAGAAATGAAACATGCGATAAACCTGTCACTCTCAAATGCCTGGAACCCAGAGCCACCGACTGGCCACGGTCAGGAGACAAATTTAGTTCAGCAACTTTATCTTTTCGTCTTCTATTGTTGGCACGAATTAATGTAACAAAGGATTGACATATGTATCGCAGAAGAAACTAGTACTTTCTCGATAGTTCTGGTTCACTTTAAGTCCTAAATAACCAACACATATATAGCAACTTAAGTGTCATGAAGTAACTGTAAATGTAACTGTAAAAGTAACTGTTGGAACGTTACTTCTATTGGAAAAAAGTAACTCTGTTACAGTTACAACTACTTGGTTTTAAAAGTAACTAGTTACAGCTACATTTCTTCAAAAGAAGTAATTGTTACTTGTAACTAGTTACTTCCAAAAAATGGTTATTTGTTAGTTTGACTTTTGCAAGTAATCCTTTGCTCCAACACACCACACACGTACCTGGGGCCCCTCCGATGGTGTAGTGGGAACGTTGTCGCTTTGCCAAGAGGTCCTGGCACATAGTACAGTGGTTAGGATCCAACTTTAAACTGTAGGTCCATTTCCGATTAGCCTATCTCTGCATAAAGTGCACTTTAAACAACAATTGAAATTAACCACCATGCATATATACATATTTTTGTGTGAAGTTAGGTAGAAGAAGTAGAAATTGTATAAACATATTAATAAACGTTTTGGTATTATATTATAAAAGTTCAATTATTGTTGTTCCCTCCAAAGCATCCTGTTACAACTCCCTCCCTCTGGACATCCCTGCCTCCAGTTTGTTTCGCGACTGAGTTCACTGAAAACGTTGTCAGGTCAACTTAAGTAGCTGGTTTGAAGGCATATGGGGAAACAACATCAGAAGTTATTAACTTTGTGCATCTCAAAGAATTCTCAGAATTCAAGAGTAAAGAATAAGTCCAGAAAGTAATTAAAAACAAATTCTCACGATAACTTATTACATTTGTTTACATATTATTTCTCTCGGACAATAAGACTTAGGAGCAAAAAATATGTGCGCCTTCCACGAAAGAAAATAATGATGTTGAGATTTCCGCGCAACATGCAACACAGTGGCGACAAGCGATAAAACCGTGAAAATGTATACATTTTAGGATCAGAATAGCGTCATTGTTGTATTTGTACTTTCCTAATTTTACGTCTCCTTTCTCACACTTTTGATTGATTGCGACGATGAGAATGAATGATGAAGACACGAAATCACAAAAATATTTAAAACTTTGTTTTAGGTCAACTCCCTGCAAAGATCGGCTAATCGAGACTGGAATTACAGTTTAAAGAGGCACTTCGCAATGTGCCTCCACAGGGGATAGAGCCTGGAACCCCTTGATTACAAGGCAACAGTGTTACCCACTGCACGATACACTACACAAATATAAAACACTCATTCCCAAACCAGTGGTGTAGGCTTTATGTGAATAAAGTGGAATTAAAATTAAAACAAGAGCTAAAAAAAGAAAGCAAGAAAGCAGAAATAAACTCAAGGGGTTCAAGGTTGAACCGTTGATGATGATATTTCTGTCACTTGACATCTGAAACCTTTAGTCGGTTTCCGTTGCGGAGTAAACGGCGTAACACGCTGTGAAGCCTCAGGTTCCTACGTACCTGGTCAGGCGTGGATGAATGTATATTTGTGTGTGTTCCATTACAATTTCATCCGTTCATCATTTATTCTCATCGTCGCGATTAACCCGATAGTTAGAAAATGGGCGTAAAATAGAAATACACTAGAACCCTTAGTTTAGTGTTGACAATGGCGATGAATGGCAACTGTACGCACAAACACTCATGTATTAGCCAAGCAAGATTTGAAATTTTTGCTCCTTTTCGAAGAATTCAATAGCCACTTTATGCACAGAAAGGCTATTCGAGACTAAACCTACAGTCTAACGTAAAATCAGAACCACTGTACCACGTGTCTCCACCGGTATCAAACCCGTGACGCGACCCCTTGATTACAAGGCGACGACGCTATCGTTTTCTAAGACCACAGCAAAACGTCCTTTTGCTGTATACAGTCAACGGCAAACATTATAGCAGGCAAAATATCCATAGTTTTTTCTATTATTTACTTTCCCAGCAAGGGCTTTTTTAAGAAGCTGTACGAGGATCCCGATCCTTGAAAATCACATTGAGAAACACAGATTTAATTAACATAATGATGAGCAATTTGTCTTACATTTGCCTTCTATTGTACGCACAACACAGGGATTCTGCATTTAACGCAAGTTACACAAGAAGAACGAGAGAAACCTGGAAGTGCTTCTACAGACTACATCTAGAAACAAAACCCAGTGGTCTTCTCCCTTCCCTTGTCTGCGAGGGGCTTAGTGGGCATGTTTGCCACTGCCTCAGAAACACAGAAACCAAGAAAGCTCACTCCCGTGTTCTCTCAGCATTGCTTCACGAAACGTGAAGTGACAGAAATATTTTCAATTTAAACTGTTTAAACCAACTTTATGCTTTATTGTTGAAAAGATAACGTTATTTAAAAGCAGCGAAGTTACGCACAAAAGATAAGTGTCTGGCAACCTTAGATACCGATAGCAGAGAAACAAGATCGCCTGCTCGACCGTAAGGCTGTCCTCTCTCCTGGTTGCAACGTGATCCGTTGCTGCAGAAAATGAAAGCTCTTCGAAACAAGTTTAGAAAACAGTTTTATTTTTATAATCAATTGGTCTACAAACCGAAGGCAATAGTATAGAATGGCCATATTTCCACGCCAAAAATTTACATTTTACTCTCCTTTTTTGTCTGAGAACGTACCGAGGGTTGGGGGTTTGTAAGCTCCCCTAATATATGAGCAATATTCAAAGAAACTTAAATGCAGTATTCATTCATTCATTCATTCATTCATTCAGTATAGGTTATATACGCGTGACTTACAAAGTACGAAGTTACCTTGCATATAATTTTGTTGTGGATTTTGTTACATTCTACATTGTTATATGGACAATTTTCTTCTGCTATAAACGAGTGCTTAGCTTTCATTAAGCTATTATTGGATATAAGTCAACTAAGGGCAAAACCGAAATCCTCAGCATTGTACCAAAATATGTGGCACTGGCGACACGACACAACATTAGATAAACTTCGTAATACAATAACCTCGTACTCTAAATCAAAACAAAGAAATGCTTAGGTTATACCAAGAATTTGGCTGCCGTTCCAAGTATATTTTTGTGAAAGTGTTGTGGTTTGTGTGGATTCGTGCGAGGTGAAGGTAATTAATTTGTACCGTCTGGTTAACCACAACGTGGATATAAGAGGGCGTGCAGAACGGAAGAAACGGGATATTTCCTGCAAGTTATCAAAGGTTCTGATCAAATATTTGTCTGCAATAAGTGAGGAATAATTTTCCAAAGGGAGGAATCACAGCCGAATTTAATGAAATTGCTGTTCTCTGCCTGCTTTCATACTCAATAACATGCAACTCACTATCACTACAATTCACGAATGTTGACAAAAAGAAGCTTTAAATAAGATAAGACATTTTTCCACCCCAAACTCGTGCACCCCAAGGTTCGGGCTGAGAAATTTACTTTGATCTAGCCCTGAGTAACTGAACGTAAAACTAATATTAGAGGCAAAATAAATTCAATAAATGAAGGTCTTGGGTGTAAAACATGGTGACATCTTACCATGTACATCTTACATATGCCATCTTCAAAAAATGATCAAAATGTCACTTACCATGTTTTACACCCGATCCCTTCAAATAGATAACTTCCGGACAGACAATTTATTGTGATTTATTTTTGCAAAAGAGTTCAATCTGTTCTTTATACTTATTTTTCTGAGATTTGTTTGTCACCTGAAGTCAAACGAAGGTAGGTTTTTCACCGCAACACTGGATTGCTCAATATCCCTCGAACCGATCTCCTCTCGGCGGATGATAGTGCATGAGAACTATTGTGAACGGAGAGGTCCAAGGGCACGGTGCAACGGGGGTATTTCCCCAAAAATCTTTCTTTCAAAAGATAATTATCAGATCTGCACCAACAGCAACGTATGCACAATTAAAGTAAACCAAGAATGGACAATAAATATAAGTATGAAACGTACGGTAATTGATTTATATTAATAGAAAAAAAATGAACAAAATGTTTCAAGTGTTAAGCCTGCATCCGTGGCAGAGTGGTTAGCATAGCGCGCTACGACGTCAGAAGCCAAGGATTCGAATCCCGGCCTGGGCATGGGTATTTGTGAGTGTTGCTTCATCGGTTTCATTGTATCATCAACCATTTCCATCTTCACGATTAACCAAAAGTGACAGGAAAGCGAAATAAAATAAACCAATTCAATCAATCAATCTTTCAGCTGTTCCATAATAAAACAATTTCAACAATTTCGAAATTAATTAACATGTTTAGCCACTTAGTAAAGAAATCAGTTAGCTACTTTATCCAAATCTGATATTTATAAAGGAAAACAATAATCCCTTAAATGTATTCAATAATGTATTTTTTACGCGCACGTGCGTGTAGATTAAGATCTTTCTCCCCCTCAGACAGGGTTTTCACAGCATGTACACGGAGCAAAAAGAAGAGTCAGTATGTTGACGTTACACACATATGTATTCTGCCTTCCGTTTCAAAGGTAAGGGCCTCCATGATAAGTAGTATAAAATACAATATTATAAACTCGAGAAAGTATGACCCCCCTCAGATTGATTTGGCTACACTTACAAAAGCCACATCTGTGAGATTTTTGTCCATAATCCTGTCAAAAATATGCCCCTCTTGATATTTATTGATATCTTAAGTATAGTGACTGCTATAGTGCCCTAGCATGTATAGATTTCAAAATATTAACAATTTTGTTAATATTGCATTTTTCAGAAAATTATATTTATAAAAATTAGGCATTTACAGCTTAAGTATTGCATATATCAGGAACATTATACAGACATAAAATGTAGAGAATCATGCCTAGAACATGCCTACAAAATTTCAAGCCTCCAGTACTGATAGTTTTTGAAAAATCTCAAATTCAAAAAATTATCGATTTTTTAACAAAACTTCTAAACAGCCTCTAGATTTCAAATATGCAACCCCCATGCACCTATCTTGAAAAATAGGCAAGTTATTCAAGATCTAGAGAACAACAAGAGATTTTTGAAAAATTATAGAGATCAAAAGGTTGCATCTTGCCATGCCCAGGCCAAAGCAACAAACCCCATGTCTCTAGGATTTATGGTTCCAGAGATAATCAAAATTCAAAAAAATATCAATTTTTTAACAAAACTTCTAAACTTCAAATATGCAACCCCAATGCATCTATCTTGAAAAATAGGCAAGTTATTCAAGATCTAGAGAACAACAAGAGATTTTTGAAAAATTATAGAGATCAAAAAGTTGCATCTTGCCATGCCCAGGCCAAAGCAACAAACCCCATGTCTCTAGGATTCATGGTTCCAGAGATAATCAAAATTCAAAAAATTATCGATTTTTTCAAAATTTGAGTATGTTGCTCTGGGGAACATGCAGAGTCACCCCCAGGAATATAACTGGCCTAGGATCAAAACTAGTGAAAATTGCAAAAATAAAATAATCGATTTTTTAAAAATTTCAGTATGTTGCTCTGGGGGCCATGCAGAGTCACCCCCATAAATATAACTGTCCTAGGATCAAAACTAGTGACAGAATGCAGAAACAAAAATTATAATAGGGCTTGGATACAACAAGAAGGGCATTCTGCTGGCTTGTATACAGCTACCAACCACTATATTCTTATTTTGAACACAGCAATTAAAACTAAGCCAAGATGAACACCCACCCACCCCCACCCACACCCACCCACATCCATACATATTTACTTCCCGGTACAATTCTATTGCATCATGTTGTGTAATATTATGCAATAAATTATTAGGCATGTGTTGTTTTCTGATTAATTCGTTATGACATAATGTGATGATGTGGTGTTTTCTGATTGGTTTAAATAAGCAAGATTTCTATTGGCTCTATAAATCTATATAAGCCAGAGCACAGTGCAGATTCCTCACCTTTGCTGGATCGGCAGAGGAACCCACATCGCGGGGGATCGAACCTGAACAGGCTCCACAAAAGTATAGGAGACTTAGAAGCATATAATTTGGCGGAAAACCCAAGTAAGGTCATAGAAACAATATACACTGATGCAATAAAAGCCAATTTTTGGCAGGGGGGCCAAAGTGGTTCCTAAATACAAAATAATTAATATCTCAAGAACTAATTGACATAGAGCTATGCAGTTTTTTTTTGTCTGCACTGAACCCAACTGATATTTTTTATTAAGCATAGAATTTTGATTTGAATCCCAAGAAATTTTATATAATAAACCAACAACAAAAATACCAAAACCAAAAATATTAACACACATATACACACACACAAATCACACTGCTGAACCCAATTGATATTTTTTATTAAGTATAAAGTTTTGATTTGGACCCCAGGAAATCTTATATAATAAACAACAACAAAAATGCCAAATCAAAAATATTGTAATCAATGCAAAAAGAATATATCCAGCCCCAATTGGGCTAAGCATCAAAAGAATTGTAATCCAGACAAATGCAGAACTCCCACTAAAATATGCCCTAAATGCCATAGAAAATATAGCATGGAATATTTCACATATAAACATAAAGGTACTTGCTCTGCACAGTCATCAACGTTGCCCCCACAACCATCTACATCTGGTCTGAAAAGGTAGCACGAAGCACCTGTTAATGCCAGAACAGCAAAGCAGCCACGCTATGAACCCATCCATAGCAGTTTTAGTAATTTATTTTTACAGTGCTCCAGGCCTAGCATGGAGCACTAAAAATAAATTGGATCTAGTTTATAATTTTTCATGGAAGATTTTCTGAAAGCCTGAAGTATATCAGCTAAGAGAGAGACATCAAGTTTCAAATATGCTATGTGATAATCACCAAATGTCTGGCATTTTAAATTGTTCCACATCAACTGGGCATGGTGATAATCTACATCAGTGATTCCAGATCCTCTGAGTTTGCTGTAGAACTGTTGTTTTGGTGGCAGAGAACACTCATCAAATTTAGAAAAATCTGTAACATAATCATATGGATATACACCTTTTCGCCTAATTAATTTCAGGTCCTGATTTGGAAACAAAGCACATGTGATTTTGAATTGATCATCAGATAATTGAGTGGCCAGTGTAGCCAGGCTAGCAGACAGAATTCTGTATGAATCAAGAAATCTTAAGTGAATAGGAACACCATTAACTTTAATTATTTTGCTAATAGCAATATATTTCTCATCATTTTCTGCTAAAATATTTAAATTCTGCTTGTCAAACCCCTCGTACCTGATCAAATGATGAAAATCATAATTGGATGCACCATGGCAAAATACAGGGACAAATTTTGGTCTCTGGATCTTAATATTACAGCTATTACACAGGGCCATTAAAAATTTACCATCTGTATGAGAATGGTGTTTCACCTTGATATTTGTATCTGAAAATTCAGAATCACATACCGGGCATTTTTCTGCTTTGTTGAAATATTCAATCTGTTTCTCTGTTAAAGGCAACATTGGTTATGATTTTAATAAGATATTAGATGCTATGTCATGGCACTCATTTTCTATTCTATGTGCAAATTTTTTGATGGCATCTGGTCCCATGTATAAATATTTTTTACTAACCACACCATCCTGTACAATCACATAATAAAAACTAGAAGGTTCATGTAATTGATATGATGTAATTGAAGATTCCTCAGGGTCTGGGCTACAGAATGCAAGAGGTTTGAGATTTGATTCAAAATCACAGACTATATATGCTGGGTGTTCCAACAAGGCTTCAAACTTTTTGAATTTTGCATTTTCACCTGGCATTGGCATCGCCATATGAACAGGTTTATGGTTGCCACAGTATTTCAGATGCTCAATTAACTTGTTTTTAGCAATTTCTGCATTCACTTCCCGAAACCCATTTATTATTTTTTGACCATCAAATACAGTCAAACATCTTCTGCACAACTTGAATATTGTATTGGATTTGCCTTGTTGTTTTCTGACTAAAGCTTCAAGACTGTGTATCAGAGTGTAATGATATGTGCCATCCCCTTCAATTAAGAGCAAATCAATCGGAATAGCAGATTCATCATCAAGTGTACTGATTCTGAGAGGTTCTATCAAGCAATTGCCACGGCCAGTAGAACAAATAAAAACATTAATAGATAATTGTTTGCCTGGCCTTTTTTTCAAATTTATCAATATTCTGGACAGACATTGGATATTCTATGCCCTCCATTGCTTCATCAAAATTGTGTTCATATTGTTTATAATAAGTTATTCTCTGAGGATTCCTTAAAACTGGAAACAAAGCAGCTAAAATACACCACAAAAAGCATTTCTCATCATTATTTTCAATATTGACCACGGCTCTTTTGTTTTTAATATTGTCAGGTAATGGCAGATATGTAGATCCTTGTAATGGGCTGAATTCAGAAATATTAATATATAACTTGTGTGGAGATCCGCATAGGCTCCATCCTGATTCTTTTGCGGCAAATTCAGAGTGTTTAATATTCAATTGATCTATCAAACTGCTTATTATTTTGTCTAAATTTGCATTTGAATATACAGGTACAGTTTCTGTTATGTGGGGCTGTGTAAATTTTGTGCCATTTGATTGTAAAAAATGGTACAGCAGCATGCCTGCGGTTTCATTTAAGGTGGGGGCTAAACCAGGAGCCTATTGAACGTAGAGGCAACTTTAGTAAATAAGGCACAAACGGGTTTTCCTCCCTCCTTATGCATGTGTTTGTATGTGTTACACTAGAAAACCAGAGTAGACGTAGAGTGAGGTACCGACAGATTATTTCTTAGTGTTTAGAACTAAGTTACAATATTTAGAACTAAATTATCATATTTAGAATAAAATCAACCTTTTTATTTGCGTATTTTATTAATTATTCATAAATTAATATCATATATTTATAATACACAAATTATTGATAAACGAAAAGATTTGATTTATTTTTAAATATTACAAATTAGTTCTAAATATTATAATTTAGTTCTGAATTTTGTAACTTACTTCTGAACACTAAAAATGAAACTGCCGATATTTCATTCTTCTTCTACCTCTACTAACCAGGTAGTACATAACAGCGGTTTTGAGAAGCACTGGCCTGGAGAAAAAGAATAAAAAGTTGCTTCAATGTAAGAGAGGTGGTCAGAATTGCAACAGCGTGTTTGTGTATACATTCTTTAATTTACATCTGTTTTCAGCCACTATTGGCGACGACGAAGGTGAATTATGAGTTGCAGCCCAGGCCAGAACTTGAAAATACTTGATTGATTTTTTAAAATTATGGACACGTCAGCACATTGGCCATTGCATTTAGCACTCACTTTGGTTTCCACCCGAGTTCTTCACTGCTTTATTTGAAAATGTTGATTTCTCAAAATTTCGGAGTGGTTCTAGTCCCTCCAAGCCTCACCTCTTCTGCCTACGCCAGTGATTACAGTCGAGACAAATAATAGAACTGCTGTGGTCCGCAGGGCAAACATGACAACACAAAGCAGAGGATTATGCTGCATGTGTGTCTGGGCTCCAGAGCCTCGTGGAATTTTTACCCTTCACAAAAGTCACACCTTACACCACGCACAGGAAATCGAACCCGGATCCCTCGCTATGTAGGTTACCAGTATACCACTCAACACGCTCGACCACCGAGATATCTACATATGACCCAATAAAAAGCACAGAAGAATGCTGCACGCTAGGTTGATGGAAATCAGATAGCTTAATTATTAAATACTTTTCACTGCAAGGTGGAAGTTTAACTACAAACTGATAGAAATCATTCTATAAAAAAATATTTTAGTGGTTTATTTTTGACTTCAGAAGATGTATATTTTCTTAACTATTCCCTCAAAACATTCTAAAGTTCATGAAATAATGTTTTTTTTTTTTAAAAACAAACTTTACTTCTTCTATTCATACACGGGAACAGACCCACCTCTGTATCTAAGAGGACGTCATACGCCAGAAGGACGAGGACCGCGTTGCATTCACCTTGTGGTCTTTCCACCATGGGAGAGCGCCAGCTCTAACCCCTATACCTTCATGCCATGATTCAATGCACATAGATTATATTTACCTTTTACCTTTAGAATAAGTATCACTGAAGATTTCAAAGACGAATTTAAAATCTCTTTTTCTCCCATTCCCCCTGTTCCATCTCACGCGTTAATTGGTCGAGCACTCTCGAGTCACTCTAGGGACAGAGTATACAAACAGAGCTACAATGTGCCTAGCTCGTAAGTTCACTCAAAGTTTCAGAAAATTGTACATGAAAGGCTGATTTATCTATCCATATAGAAACGCTGCAACACAGTCGGTGTGTTATAGGGTAGAATATTGGCCAACGTTCTTCTTCACGTCACTGTTCGATCATATCAAGTTACATGAGCATGTTGATGGTTCGAAATCTCTGGATTTCAGAAGGGGCGAGCGAGTGATTTAGTGAGCCAAGGAACACCCGCTCTCCCTTCTGTTATAGCCGTAAATACGATAACGTGATGATTCAGTTACAGAAGAAGAAAATATTAGCTACTATAGTTTTATTTAATTTTTCGCGGAAGACGTCAGCTCAGGCGCGTCTAAAAGCAACAGTTAGAACCGGCTGTAGAGGAGCATCGGTACATAATGGACAAATCCCAGAATAACTGACAACCTCGCAGAATATGTACTAACTATGGACTTAGTATCAATGTCCTTCAAGAACTTAGTTTCTGAGGTGAAGTGGAAACGTTGATATTGGAGTGCCTTCTAACAGTTCACTCATTAGGTCCTTAGATATGTTGTCACATATATAGGGTGACCGTACGTCCCGTTTTGAACGAGACAATCCTGTTTGAGAGGCGTGTCCCGGTCGTCCCTTCGATATTATTTAAAAACACTATTTGTCCCGTTTTATAAAAGTCTAGGTGTTAGCTTGAAAACAAAGTATAAAGTTGAGAGACATTTCATGCTAAAAAAAAGTTGTATTGTTTTGCGTGTGTTCCGTTATTTGTAGAGAGTGCATAAGCATGCCCAAGAAGCGTACATGCAGTTTCAATATGAACTTGGGACAAGACACAAACCACAAACTCAAGTGGCAAATCTCGCGTCAGATGTGTGGGTTAAGGATTTCGAGGAGATATACAAACGGTTGGTGAAAAATAAAGCCACTCTCAAGAAGATTGATGGTTCTCATACATACTTCTGGAACTCCTCAACTTCAGCGTAGGGCTAACATCAAAGGTTAATCAGAAGGAACCAGAAATACTGTGTAAGTCGCACCGAGATTATAATAAATAATACCTTTTGATAACGAGAGATCATATTTCAAATAATAAAATAATAATAATGATACTTTAATTATAACAATAATTTTATAATTAGGCCTAACTGATTCTTCAGGAGGGGAGAAGGTAAACCGATCTCCTTGGGATGTCCCGCTTATGGGCCAAAATTTTATGGTGATCCTACTACTAGTTCGCCAAAATATCTAGCTCATGGGTTCTCATTCCATTGTAATTATCACACTCTTACCATGAAAGAACTGAAAATTTAGGTGTTGGTAAACAAAAAAGGAACGATCAATTAAACTTCTCCATAGAAATGTTGAATGAATATTTCAGCGAAGTTCAAACACTCGACAATAATGTAAGGGAAGAAACAATACGAACGATTTCGACCACCGTTCACAGCACCGCACCAAAATTTTTTCTTCTCGCCCATTCGGCCAGAACACGTTCAGTCAGCTCTCAATAAAATAAAATCCACCGCTGTGGGAATAGACGAAATCTCTGTTCTAATGATTAAAAAAATTCTCCCATACGTTCTCGTTCCTATAACTGGCATTTTTAATTTCTCCATGTCCTTCGGCATATTCCCGTCGATTTGGAAACTGGCTTAGGTTCGCCCTCTGCCGAAAACAAACAAAGTTCTCAGCCCATAAGTATTCTTCCGGCTCTGTCCAAAGCTCTCGAACACGTTGTCAGTAACCAAACGCGTAATTTCTTATCACGAAACAATCTAATGAATCCCCTCCAATCGGGATTCCGGAGCAACCATAGCACCTGCACAGCGCTCATCAACGTGACGGACGACATAAGACACGCCATGGACATTAAAGAAGTAACTATTCTTGTACTTCTGGACTTTAGTAAAGCTTTTCAGACTATTGACCACGACATCCTGCTATCGAAGCTATCCTTCCTGTACAAATTCTCTGACCCAACCGGTTCAGAGAACCCAAGCTTGGTTCAGTTCGTATATTAATGAACGCCAACAATGCGTCTTCAACTCTGGTGAGAAATCGTCGTGGCGATCAATCAGCGCCGGTGTCCCGCAGGGAACCGTCCTCGGTCCACTCATCTTCTCTCTGTACATTAACCATATTCCTGACGCACTCGAACACTGTAAATATCACATCTATGCAGATGATGTTCAGCTGTATTTGTCCTTTCCTCCAAAGAATATTGAAAATTCAATTCGCGATATAAATTATGATCTGAACAGAATCAGTACGTGGTCAGCTAATCATGGGCTACTAATTAATCCTTCGAAAACCCAAACTATTATTATAGGTTCACAAAAAATGCTTTCCGCATTTGAAATTTCTTCCCTTCCGCCCATAATGGTCTTAGGGAAAGCAATTAAATTAAGTAAAACAGCCAAAAATCTGGGCGTAATGTTTAATCATCATCTCTCATGGTCAGATCACGTAAATTTAACTAGTAAAAGAGCCTTCGCTGCATTACACGCTCTTGTTCGGCTTAAACATTTTCTACCCGTTAGCATTAAAATCAAACTGGTGCAAGCACTTGTTTTTCCACACTTCGATTACTGCGATTCTGTCTATTCCGAATTACCAGATGATCTCGCTCAACGTCTTCAACGAGTACAAAACACCTGCGTCCGCTTTATTTTCGATCTGAAATATAGGGACCATTTATCCATTTTCTTTACAAAGCTAAATTGGCTCAAATTAATTGATCGGCGAAAGGTACACAACCTCACCCTTCTCTATAGGGCAATAAGTTCAAAGGAACCGGCTTATCTCTCGAGCAGATTCTCGATGCTTTCCGAATCACACAGCCTTGACACCAGATCGCGAGGGAGAACTCAACTACTCATCCCCCTTCATAACTCAAATTTTTATTCAAAATCTTTCACCGTTTCAACTTCTCGTCTTTGGAACTCACTGCCCCTCGAAATCCGAAACTCGTCTTCAGCATATGTCTTTAAGACACAATTAAAACATTTTTTATTGGGCACAAATACTAGTTAGCACATTATATTTTAGTGATAAATTGAATACAGTTAAGCGCAGAAAAACACTGAAAATCCTTATTCACCTTAATATTTCAAATCCCTGACTACTGTCATGAATATCTGATTGTGTGTGTGTGTTTTATTGTATGATCGTGAGTATAGGTTAGGTTTTTATTCCCGTCTTTTTTTTTCTTATCATTTTTTTCTGTATTTTTTCTTTGTAATTTTATATTTCTCTTTTTATATTTTAATATTCACCTTTCTATGTAATGGTTAAAATGTTGTTGTAAACATGGTTAAGTGGTAGAAAAGGCTACAAAGCCTTAACTTCGCCATGATAAACAAGACCCAATAAATAAATAAATAAATAAATAAAAGGTCTCCCGCGTATTATCTGCGGTCCCGGGTTCGAACTTAGATGAGAGCTCCAAAATTTGGGTGATGGCGCAACACAATAAATATAATTCAAGGACTTAATAAGGTTTTCCAGGCGGGGGAGAACCGGGAATTTTTCCACCTGTTCAGGCAGCTCCGGCGTCCACCCAGCGTCGTATAATGTGGGTACCAGGAAGAAACTTGGGAGTAAAGGCGGCAAGGGGCGTGGTGCTGATCACTTCCCCCCCACCTTCGGCCGTGATCAAGAAAGAGTGAAGTCCTAACCCCCCGCCCCCAATACGCCTTCATGGCGTGGTGCATTGCACAGGAGAACACCTTCCCTTCACTTTTCTTTTAAATAAGGACGCTCTGGCTCCTATTGAGAAAGTCTATTAACAGCGTCGATGCGCTCAACGAAGAACCCATTTGATAGGCTCTGGTCTTCAAAAGGCTGTTGGACTATAGAGTGTACCTTTCCATGGGTATTCAGAGCAGCTGCGTTGCATTGAAAAACTGAAAACTTCCATTACGTGAAGTCAAATTAACAATTTTGTAATAGCCTCTACACCCGGTGCCAATCGAAGACCAGTTCTGCCTTTCCTAATCCATTGTTACTTGATTCCACACAAGTTTTATCTTGTTCATACTTATTAGAATTTGTTTGAAATTTGAGTTTCCGTTAGCACACAGTATGCGCAAGAACTGAGAAGAAGGGAAGATGTAGAATGTTGATTGCAATACTGAATCCTGAAGCATTACAACACTAACTTGAAAACAACTTCAAGGCCGTCCTCAGAAATGTATCCACGTTGGGCCAAAGTCACTTTCAGACGTTATGTGCCTATTTGTTCGAATTTCTAGAGAAAGCAAGGCATATACATACTATAGAAAATAAACATTTCTCAGTTAAGTGCATCATTATTAGTAGTATTAGTATTACGTAACAATTTCGTTTTTTGACGTTAAAATTACTTTACTTTTTGTTTTAATACTTACACAGTAATGAAACATGAATCATAATTGGATGGTTTCATATGGCCGTGTCGAGAAAAGAATTTGACGTCATTTGTATCTCATCTTAGGAAATTTTTATTAATACGTAAGAATTTTTTTAAGGAAGGAGAAGTGTGCATGAGCGTCATAAAGGAATATGTATTTCGAGCAAAGCAAAAAAAATTCTAAATGGAACATTGGGAGAGGAGTGAGCAAGTGAGCAGGATTTTATTGAAACTGACAAAATCCATTTAAGTCGCCTGTTTTTTTTTTTATAAATAAGAATGAGATGGATGGGACTATTAAGAACGGTTCGCAGTGCGTGTCGGAGTGAGCAAGAAATGTGTATTAAATATATTTCTTGGAAAACTGAGTGCTAATTTGAAAGAAATAAGCATAACCTTGAGTTGCGGGCCATAGAAACAAATGTTTAGAATCCGAAGCGAGCAAATCAATTGTTACTAATACATGGTAAAAACATACAATTTGGTCTAAATTAAATAAAGTATATCTTGTCCCAACCCTCTATCCCCTGTCACGTCCCTGGTCTTGTATATATATATAAGTGTCATTTCACCAGAAACCGAATTCGTTGCCTGTGTGCTCACTGAGGGTCTGCTTGAGACGATTCCCGACACTTTGGCGCCAGCGGTCAGCTGTGTCGCTCGGAACTTGCTTTTGGCGCGGGCACGATTCGAATGGAAACAGACAACTCTGCTAGTGATTGTTGCAGTCTAATTCTCGAATGAATATTTCACTTGCTCTCGCTGCCTTCACGAATTCTATTTAAAGCAGCCCAATAATCAAAGAACGAAATTGGAAATATTTCAATAACTCCCATATTCGCAAAATAGTACATATTGTGGTTGGTTAAGTCAACTTTGTGCACAGTAATGCTAATCGGGACTGGACCTACAGTTTAAAGTGAGAGCCACTTGTGCCTCCACCGGGTATCGAACCTTGGACCCCTTGATTACAAGGCGACGACGCTACCACTGCGCCATCGGGGAGGCCCAGTACATATTGTGCCAGAATATTTTAAATAGCAAGTATTAATTGTATTTTTGACTGTAAACACGAGGATCTACTAAAAATGTTCCTACATTTTTCATCACGTTTTAATGAAGTCAAACATACAAAGCTCAAACTTTCTTGTAATACTTCTCTAGATATCCAAGTTACAAGATGTTGTAATTTCTCAATGATAACTTTGTTGCAACATTAATATATTTCAATCATTGTAATCAGCATTTCTCAGCTACGGTATAGTAAACGTTCATGCAACTTCCCATTCTTTAAAATTATGCACTTTTTGCGTGAGGCGCGCCATCATAAATTAGGAGGTAGGAAAAGAAACGGATGACACGCTCACTCAACAAGAGGCCTTGTATGAATGGCGCTTTCAAATCTGGGCCGATTAACAATTACAAAAGTCGGAACGAGTTTACGCCATAGATTGAGCTAATGCACTCGTATCCGGACTGAGATGTTCTGTGTGTTCTACAGATGACTGCAGGCATAGCAGCTTCGTCGATGGTCACTACGCCATTCTTTTTTTTTAAGGAATACCCCTAACCGGAAGTATCCCCCGTTTTTCAATTTATTCTCAAGATTTTCATGTCTCGGTTATTCTCAATTTTCAGTTTTTCTCATTTGGACAAACACAAATAACCATGCTTTACCCGGGACTCGAACCCGCAACCCCTGGCGTCGTAGCGTGCTGTGCTAACCAGTACCAGCACGAAGGTCGACAGCGCCAACAGGAAGGAACTGGAACCCCTCCCACTTGACTGCGAGAAGAACTACCGAAGTAAGAAAGGACCGGGCGTCGGGTAAAAAAGGCGCGAAAACGAAATGCTTGTGGTCCAGGTGCTAGGACGCAAAGAAGCACCAGCAGGCTTCATGGGTGACGTGGAAGTAGAGGTCAGGTGATCAACAGTTACTGTGATTGGGTGGTTGCAAGAAATGAGATTTATAAAACATTTTCTTGTTCGCTCCATTCACGAAACAAACATTTCTGTACGCTTCACATCAAGTTTATACGTCAAACATTTGTTATTATAATTAGCCCTATTTCAGGGGATCACAAACTTTGTAGTTTTAAAATTTTTCCGCGGCGCCCAATTCAGAATGTAGCCATAGGCCTATCTAAAACTTGCAACGCTAAGTTAGTGTTGTTAGGTTGTTGCCTTAAGTTAAGAAATAAGCACATATTTCAAATTCAGAAACATTGTTTATGTAAAAAGGACTAAATAAGCAAATGTATGGAACAATCATATCTAAAACCATCTGTAGACTAACAAGTAAGTGGCATTTCAGTGAAATCATCGCACCCCGGGGCACCAAGGAGCACACTTTGGGAACCTCTGCCCTATTCAATATTGAATCAGTTTGTGAAGAAAGGTTTAATTAAAATGCTCATTAAGACTCGCACCATTATGTGCTTGGATAGTTTTACTGTACTGGACTTCTGGTAAATTAACACTTAATTCATTTTACAAAGAAATGAAATAAGTGACTTTTCCTTTGCTCGTTTTGTTCAAATGCACAGTCTACATGGAACAGCCATCTGAAGCACCACCCTCCTCCCCCAATCTAATAACTCCAACAGAAGTAATTTTTTTGTCGAGTATAGTCTCCAAATTCTGTTCTCACCCAGAGAGATAGAATCGTAACGATTCTATTGCGAGTGACCCTTCACAACGATGAGGAAAGTGAGATCCTAGTTCCAGCGAATAATTTGTTAGGGCCGCTTCAGTAGATTATAGTGCACGCTGAGTGTACACAGAAAATAGAGTTTCAAATATAATGAGTGACTTCGCAAATGATCTGCGGAGACTGTATTTGTATAAGCATTCTCTACCTTTCTTGAGGAGAAACCAATAAAACAATGGCTTGGTGTAGCTTTCAGAGGGGAGCGGCACGTGACACGCTTAACTTGCAAACCAGCATTCAGGAATAAATGCAACCTTTCGTATGAAAGCGACAGGACAAGCTGCACGTGTAGCTCTGATTAGGCCGTTTTCTCAATACCTTGCATCCTGTCACCTCGTGCTCTTGTTAGCTCATGCGAGGTGAATGTTTGAATATAAACTAACTGTGCTAGTGTCGCTTGCCGCTTGCAGCTTGCAGCTTCTGTATGAATTATCTGTGCCGCTTGTCGCCTGATGCTTGTCGTCTGTCGTTTGCAGCTTTATTGCTTTGTAAGGGATATTTCACACGAAAGCGAAAACCACCACGTGTCCCTTGGAAGCGAACCAGCAGTAATGAATTGAAACTTTCGAACAGAAGCGACATGACAAGATGCAGGTGTCGCTTGTAGCTTGCGTGTCGCTCTGATTGGCCAGTTTGGTTAATACCATGCATCATATCGCTTCGTACTTTTGTTCGCGCATGCGTGGTGAATGTTTCGCCTTATATCGAATGGTCTAATGTCGCTTGTCGCTTTGATATAAAATCTCCATGTCGCTAGTCGCCTGCCGTATATGCCGTTTAAGCAGATTCCAGACCAAAGCGTAACGCGACAAGCGACAAGCCTCGGTAATCAATGCAACGTTTCGAACTGATACAGCACGGTAAGCTGCAAATATTGCATGTCGCTTGGTTGTGTCACTCAAACTGGCTATTTTATCAATGTTGTGCATCGTGACGCCTCCACTTTTTGTCGTGCACGGGCGGTGAATGTTTTAGTCTACAAGGCAAAAGGGACCCGTGTCTCTTGACGATGTGGAAGCACGTTGTCGCTTGTCGCCTCTGTCAGTATACTTCCCCTGACTCCTTCAAGGAGACTTCAGATCGAAGCGACAAGTGGCACACGACAATCGACAGGCAACAGTTGCATGGACGTCAGCAGGATTTTTTCCAGGAAGGGGCAAGGAAGGTATTTTTTCCAGGTGGGGCAAATAAGCCACATTTTCCCCTATGTTGCCTCAAAAAAACATTGCTTACATTTGAATTTATCATGTTCGTGCATTAATTAACACATATTATTGTGGCTGAAATGAAATTTTATGTGTGAAATATATACTGTTTGGTGACTTTCATTTTCCAGGGGGGGGGGGCACGGCTCCCCCTTGCCCCCCCTTCCGGACGCCCTTGAACACTGGCGACTTCAATCTAAAGCAAGAAATTCACCCTAATGCATCGACCTGCAAGCGACATGTGCGGCTTGCCCTGTCGCATCAATGCGAAAGGTCGAATTGATTACTGAGGGTTCAATTCCAAGCGATACGTATCTCTTGTCGCTTGTTACCTATTGCATTTCGCTTGGTAGCGTGCCAATAAAGAGCTCCCTTTCACACAGTTGCGGCATGATAGGCCGCACAAGCCTGCTTTAATTTCTGAAATCTTCAACCAACACAAAAAATTATGCAAATTAAAAATTAAGATTCAGCGATTAGGGTAAATGTGATTATTTTCTCAATTCCACAGTGGGGCAAAAACTCCTTAAGTACGCCACTGACTGCGCAGCAGTCTGACTGCGCCCTTCCTCAACTGCGCCCTTCCCGCGAGAGTAACTCTTCTTTCAACCTCCTCTTCCTAATGCTCTGCGCCGAAACAGATACGTGCAAGCTACGCGCTCTCAATTGTCGCCGTAAAGCGCATTTCACAACTATTGCCCAATTCGGTATGGCACGTAGCTGCTTACACACAGGAAGTAATCATGTGAACTACAAGAATTGTGATTGGTTGGACGGTTTGTGCAATATTGATTGGTACCCACAACGGATGCAATTGTATTAAAATTACAACACGTAAATTAGACAGGTGATATTGGTACCAGGTTCCAAGAAGAATAGAAACCATTTTTTCTTGAGGAAAACTGCATAAATGATAATTTTCAAAAATCACGGTGGTATTTGTAATCACATGAATGGTCTCGACATTTTAAAATGACCTTGATTATGCTAATTTATCAAATTATAGTGGTTCCAACAACATATGCCCACTCACTCGGGCCTTTTAAGACCACGTTTACACGTATGTGTCTGTGTGGGTGTGTGTGTGTGTGTTTTATGCAATTTTATGTTTTTCAACGCTGGTGGGGGACTTGGGAAAAGCATTTCAAATATTTCGACAGAAAAAGATACGGTCGCAATTTTTGAATTTCGCGGAATTTTTGATAGGCGACGACAGAACCATCTACGAGCGAAACTTGAATGTTGGAATTTTCTGTCAAGTTTTTTTTCGCTACGTCAACTTTTTTTTACTAAAACATGTCACTTAGGATCCGCCATCTCCTTGTAGTAAATTTGGTAATGGCCAATTTGAAAATTGAGAAAAAAAAATAACATTGGAGTTGGTAATTGAAAGTTCAGAAAAATGACAAATAGATTTCTCCAATCTAGGGAAGGGTTGGATAGAATTTTGTAAGGTATATTTTGCATTTTTTTAAAAAAAAATATAAACACATTAAATTTTTTACATGATTTAATTTTAGTTGTCCCCGAGAAATTCTATATAAATAACATAAATGAAAATTCTATCGTATTTGCGACCATAGTCTTTTAACATGTTTTAAAGCTACAGTCGAACAATTATTTCAAGTTTAAAGTGTCATGTGAAGATGTTTTCCTAGTTTATTCGACCACGGTGAATTTTGACTTGATCGGAATTTATTTGCTGCCCCCGAGAAATTTTATATAAATAACATACCTGCATTTTTCACCTTAGTAGTGTAAACTTATTGTTTCAAAATAATACTTTGTAGGTATCCTCTTTTTTTATCAATTGAATATCAGTTTTTGACATATTTTGACAATTTTTTGTCGATGTTTTAGCGTTTAGCGATGTTTTAGTACAATTTTCAATGCACCTCTTTTTTTTTCCCACCTCGTACTTGTAGGTATATCACGATCTTACGTGATATAACTTAACCTATCCTTTTTTCTTACGATTTTTTTTACGATCTTCAGTGATATAACTTAACCTAGCATTTTTTTTTATTTGCGATCTTTTACGCACCGAACTAACTTACATTGGACTCCGTTTCTTTTAATATTTAAGTCGAGGATAATAGAGAACATGAAGACGATACCTGTGGAAATATTTCTAGTGTTTGCTAATAGATGTCACCACCGGCGACGTGGACGCATTGTTGCCACACTATGAAGGAACAATTTCCCTTCCCGAGGGGCAAAATTTCCCTTTGTGGACCATTCTTTTCCCTTCACCTAAGCAAATGACATAATAGAATAATAATTAGTTGTGGTAGTAGCAGTAGCAGTAGTAGCATTATTAGCGGTGGTTCAGTTGCGGTATTGTGGTATTTTTAATCGAAATTTCCCTTTTCCCTTTTGGCTAAAAATCTCGGTCAGAATTTCCCTTCATGTGGCAACACTGCGTGGACGCATAAAAAAAATTATACGCTACCTCTCTCTCGGTCCTCCTCCGTAGCCGTGCGTGTTAAGGCGTTCACTCGTTCTTGACATCATGCGTGTGGTATAGGTTCGAATCCGGTTCTGGTCGATAGTTTTTCAGTGTGAATAATGGCCCCTTACTTTAGCTCATGTTCCTGGTCTGCAGGCTGGGATCCAAGGATCTCATGAATCCTGAGTGAGCGAGTTTGACGGGTTTGTTGTTTCACTGTCTAAATATTCGATCATCGCTGCGGAGGAGTGAGTAGTATAATTGATGCTATAACAAGGACCACTTATAAGTGTAGAAAAGAAGAGGTTATTGATTGAACAGCCCGATTTGCCTACACTTAAAACAATGCCAAGAGGGGCTTATACCCCAATTCTTCAAGTGTGATATGCTTTCAATCCCAAGAATTCTGAATTCTAGTGTAGAAATGATGAACCCCCCTCAGACAGATTTGCCTACACTTAAAACTATGCCAAGTTCCCATATGATCTTATTGTTTACAGTGTGTTTTTCTGTCAAAATCCCAGGAATCTTGAATTGTAGTGTAGAAATGATGAGCCCCCCCTCAGATTGATTCTGCCATGTGTACAAAGGCTGAATCTCTCAGTTTGTTGTCTATAAGCTTGTCAAAAATATGCCCTCCTGATATTGTATTGGCTATACTTGAAATTAAGCGAAAAATACTTATATTATCAGAAGAAGGCAAAACTTCCCGATCAATACAATAGGACAAGAGCGGGCATGCATAATTAATTGCTTGCATGTTCTTTCTAATCTTTGATCAGTCCCATGTCTCGGCCAGTAATAAATTTGCACGCCTGGGAGATTATATCTGCTGGCATGCAAGACATATAATCTACACCGTGCCCTTTCATCTTTCAGAGAAAATTGCCATGCCAGCAGATATAATCTCCAATTTACTGGAAGAGCACAGAACTTCACTCTTGCATGCCCGAGCCAATTCAAGTTTTGCCTTCTTCTGATAATATATACCGAGAGAGACTTACAAGAATATTTATTGCACATTTCAAAGTCCCACTTTGATTGTCTTTGAGCTTCCCTGCAATATGCAGAAGTGCTGTGTTTGAGTCGGCCCTCTAGAATTGCTCTGTGACTCTCTCATTTCCTACATCATAAACATATGATTTTTCACCTATGAGAATAACACTACATATGGTGTCATCGGGGAGTGTATCGTGGAATTCACAGATAATTTTAATGTTTGTCCTGTCATTAACCACAACTTGTTTCCTTTTTGAAGTATTGATGACAAACATGGGTCTCTGTGCTTTAAATTCATCTGGTGTGTAATACATGTCAGTATTGCCAGTAGTGACCCTTTTGTATGATGTAAATGCCTCATATAATTTAAGGAAATCATCCTTGGACATGTCTAAATTATAATTTTCTCTAGGAAATACCTCATTTCTGCCATTTTTAAGATAAATATTCTTGATGTTGCAGTTATCAAATTTACTTGAATTTTTTTCCTGATTATTGTGTCTTCCAGTCTGAAACAGTAACACCACAAAATCCGGCATGTCATATTGTATACTGGAGAATGAATTTGTAGCATCAAACTCATAATAGGTACCAGATGCAGGCTTCTGTACACATTGATATGTATAAAATTGTAGAGGAATCTGTGGATTTTTTAGAATATCAGCTTTGTATTTAAGAGCATAACTGGCCTCATATTCAACAACCGGGATTCTTAGCTCCATAGTCTAAATAATGCATTTGCCCTCATCAGGTAGGGTATTAGGCAGAGCTTCCCCTGTAGAGTTTAATGTGCTGTACCTCATCAAAGCATTATTATCATTGGCAGCTCTTCTAAATGTGATTCTTAAACCACCCTTCCACATAATATCTTTGTAATCTGAGAAGAATCCTGGCAACAGGCGCATGGGGAACAGCACTGTGTGGTTTTTAGATAATATTTTATCACCAGTCTCAAATCCACCTATTTTGTAGTAAGAAGCCTCGGTTTTGGATAATTTTAGTGTGGCCAAAGCTGTGGAGGTAATACCGGGGTAATCTACTCTGTTTATAACAACACCACGTTTTCTGATCTCAATTTCAGAGAACAGATGTGGCACAAAATTGTCTACCAATCTTATTTTTGAATTTGCCGGATAATCTGTACCATCGAGCTTTACAACATCAAATTTGATGTCTAGATCTGCTCTGTGGGGGTGTATAAAGCCATCCCCTACATCAAGATCAACCTCAATCTCTGTGTTGGGTTGATTTAAATTTGCAAATGTCCTCCTGTTTGGAGGGAATGATTGTAGCTCATAACTCTCAATATTTTCAATTTTTTTGTATGTATTTTTATTTAAATATTAATCTCTATGATAGCAGTTGTTGTGGCTCCAGCAAAATCAACTAATTCTTATTTTTCATTAGTGACCATCAACTCAATGTAATCTATTCTATTATGACACACAGGCAAATATATTGTTGGGGATGGATTGTAGATAATGGGCTCCATAAATTCAGAGTTAGGTTTGAATGTTGCAATGATGCCAGTTTGTTTGTGAGTGCCTATGCCATTTGATTTGGTGATCATACCCTCAGCCACATTACAGTGAATATTTAGGGTCTCTATGGCTAAGAATTTAGGTATATTAATAGCAGTGTGTTTGACGCCTGGTTCAAGTTTTGTGTTGTTCTCAAAGCCTAACAGCTCTCCTATAGTACCCAGATCCACTGTTTCTGTAGCAGATACAATCTCTACTCGGTGAGTGACAGAATTTTGACTTAACACTACACCTCTGGGTAATTGAGCATTTAAAGTGGACAGATTATATTGCCCTGGAGTGATGACAATTTTTTCATCACCAACTGCAATTGTGTTGTTGTGGTGTGTAATATTAGGGATCAAATACATGCCATAAAATGCTCTGAGAGCTATTGTTTTGGGATACACTAAATCATCATGTAATTTGAGTTTCAATATTGAATTTTGGCTGGTGAGATGGAATACCCCCATGATGTTTCAGATACCACAAGGCTTTTTGAAAATCTTCAATTGATGGTTTATTTATTTGAGACATATATCTAAGAACAGATAAACACAGATGTCCACAATTAACATCTCTGAAATTTTGAACACGGGCATTATTGTAATTAAGATTAGTTGATTTTAGATATTGTACTAAATTTTCAGGTGGAATACCTCCAAATGAATCAAACACAAATGCCTCATTGTTTAAATACTTAAGAAAACAGATCCAGTGAGTGCCCTGATTTTTGTACTTATCCAAATTAACTATTCCACACTCTTTGTTGACTGGTTGTTCTGGTATAGAATCAGACATGTATACACCTCTAAAATTTATGATGCCCAGTATTTTGATTAGAGCTTAAATATCTTGGTTTGTAAGCGGCTCTTGTTTTTTTTTAAACTTATTCATAGCTTTCTTAAGACCTTTGCCTTATTTTTCCATAGCTAGATTATGGCGCTTCAATTCATCTAATTCTGCCTTATTCTTCTTAGCATCTATTACTGTTTTTGCTATGGCAGCTGATCCCCCAGCCAAGCTCCCCACAGACCCTAAAGCTGCTAAGATGGCCGGGATACTAAATATGAAGCCCCCTGTATGCAATTTTTTTCTAGATTGCTGTAATTTTTTAATTGAGGGGTACTAAGTAATAATTTCATACCATGGCCCTTGGCAAGACAAGAATTTTTGTTCTTGCGCTGGTTTTTAGTTAAAAGACTATCAATAGTTTTAAGAGATTTAAGACCTGCATAAGGTATCTCATACATAACACCCTTGGCCTTCATTCTTGTTTTATTATATACATATTCTGGGATTAATTAATTCAATTAAATTGTAGCTAATTTATTTAATTTATCACAACCCCCACCCCAGTTTTTGTTTGGTGTTCATAGCTATGGTGGTCCCCAATGCTGCTATTCTCTCACTTAAAGAAGCATCTTTGCTTACAAATCTACCAAATGCAGCCTCTTCTAATTTCTTGTCTGCAACATGTCGCCTATCAAGATCAGAATGTGTGTTGTATGCTATGCCATGGTCTCTACAAGCAGCATCTAGAGGATTAACACCAGGGTCACCTCTGTTTAATCTATGGTCTAATTTGGTGCCTGGATCACAATACTGATAGCCTGGTATGTGTAGTTCAAATGGCAGCTTGTTTATGATGTCATTAACCAGCCCCCGACCCTCAGAGATATTCCAAAATTTAGGTGGTAGAGTATTAATAATTTTTATGAGATATCCAATGCCCTTAGTGTCATTCACTATAAAATTAGACAATTTGGTGCTTATCATGTCCATAATTCCAACTTTTTCATTGTAAAAATTGTGGTTGCCAGCATTATCTTCCCCAGCTATCACCAGCAACCTATCTACAAGTTTCCTGACATCATCAACGCAGACAAATTCTTTAATCAGGGTATTGTACTGTTTGATCCCACTACCAGTCTTGATCTGTGACCATATGGGCTTTCTTAAGTTGTTGTATTTTGATCCACTGCTAGACTTGAATCTTTTTTGTGTGGGATCATTGTTCTGGTATAGAACATCTGATTTTATTAATATTTCTTTGTAATGCTCATAGTCTTGTTCTGTATAGGTGCCAGGTCTCTTCCTAGTCATCAGTTCCCACAATCCAGGTGTTCCAGGATACTTAACAAAACCACCTCTTTCTCCAAGATGAGATTCTGAATATACAATCAGATCATCTCCCATAAATGTTACTCTAAAATTGCCAATTCTATGTATGATGCTACCATCACACTCTGTGTCAGCATACAAACCAAAAACCTCATCTTTGTTGTCTTTAGGTGTGCTTACATATTTTTGAGCAAGAAGACCCAATTCAATAGGATCCTGAGTAGCTTCAATTCTTCGAGGAGCAACAGGACTAGATGTATGAATACTAGAAAGTGGGGTGATTGGATAAGCTAATATGTTCCTAGCAGCTACAGGTACAAACTCTGTGATCAAATTTTGATTTTGCTCTGTAACAGTTTTGATATTTTTACCCAATTCACTAATAGCATCAATAATAGGCTGTTCTGTTTGCTTGTGTTGTTCATAGATTCCTCGGTTCTCTGATTTCCATCCCTTAAATCTTTTTACAAGATAATCTCTTAATTTAAGATCATCAATCATTGGCCTTTTCATGTTTATTTATATATGTTTCAATGTCTAGAAAATTGTTAATTTTATTTCTGTATTTACCACTATAAGGTTTCCTTGTCATATCAATTGTGACAAACCCATAGCTGTCCTGGTTCCAGCACCTACTGCAAAACTTGGAAAAATTATTGTAGCTCAAGTCCCCACCTACATATTCATCATGTATGTGTTTGAGGTTGGTATGATCTTGATGAAACACATATAAAATTGCTGTTGTCTCGGATCAGTTGCTTCGGTATTTTAGAAAAAGTCTGTGCCAGGTAGAAGCAATCTATGTTTTTGTGTAGGTCCTGTGTAAAAAAAATTTTGCTCCACAGATGGTTACCTCAGAGGGCCTCATGTTGATTGTGCAATGGACGGAGTTGTTATATCTATCTAGAAGTTCTGGTAGGATTGTAAGCCATTTATAATTACCATGAAGGGTAAATTGTTTATACATATGATTTTTTAGGGTTTTGTTGAATCTTTCTACAATACAGGCCTTGAGATCACTGTAACTCGAGTAATGTTGTATTGACTGGCTTTTAATAAATTGTTGAAACACCAAATTATAGAATTCTTTCCCATTATCTGTTTGTAGATGGCGTGGTGATCTTCCACTCTGATTGATGATTGTCCTGAAGGCTTCTGTAACACATGCTCCAGTCTTGGATTTGAGTGTCACAGCCCAGGCATATTTTGAAAATGTGTCTATGACAGTGAGTAGATACTTGTATCCCTTGTGGATTTTGTCTAAGTTTTTCAGCTGTCCACTTGCCATCTCAACCAAGTCACACTGCCATAAATCATCTATGCCTTTTGTGACTACTGGCAGTCTCTTATAATTATGTCTGGCTTGTCTGTGTAATTCATCAACAATAATTTGTCTAGACATAATATGTAAACAAGAATATTGCAACTATAGGGTGTTCACCAGCTGATACTACAGGATTTCCTAATTTTAATTTGTCTCCTATTTGTATATTAAATTCAAGAGAACCATCATCTTCAGCATAAGATGTTTCTAATGTATTGGGGTGTGTAAAATCTTCTAAATCTACACTGGTGACCATTGGTTTGTTGTCAGCATTAGTTGTTGATAAGGTAGGGTAGTGGTGTGCCTGTGGTTGAAGCCAATATTTCATCTTGATTGGTCTAAGTGTGCCTCCAACAAAAAACTGGTAATAAAATTGTGCAGGAGACAGCATATATATTTTGCCACCTGGTGTAAATGGTGAATCATATTCTTTGTTGGGGATACTGTACAATTCAAGAATTACTGTATGCCTAGGATTCTCGATTAGGCCAGTTATTTCTTTTTCTGCTGTAAGCAATCTACTTGTTACAGATTCAAGGTGCTCATTGATAGTCCTAACAACATCATCATGGCCTGGCTTGATTTTTATGTCCACAGCAATTTTTTTTGTATTGTTGGACAATCTCTTGAAGCTGGGTGGCAAAAACAGACAGAGCATTTGCTTGGTTGGATTTCATGGTCCCTAGCTGTTGCTTGATATTAGCTACAATTTGCTGTTAATTTTCAACAACTGCCAATTTTGAATTTTGAGCAGTAAGATCATGGATTTGTCTTCTGATATCCTCAAAAAAACATAAAGTTCATTAATATGTTGATTAGTTGGTAGAGTGGCCACTGTCTGAGTAAGTTGTTTGATCTCTGTCTGGATATTCTTGATATCTTCTGATTTCAATGTGAGATTCACAGCTCTCTTAATATTTTTACGTTCCTGTGATGTAGGCAGATTTGCTACTGTATTCTGCAAAGATTCAAGTGCCAATTTCACATCATTTAATTCAGAAGCATCAACCACACTACGCATAGCATCTTGAAGCAGGGCTATGTCTGCTTGAGTAGGTGTTGATTGTTGTAAAATTTCAAGCTTTGTTTGGATATCATCGATCAAGTGATGAAAATGAGATAGCTCAGATTCAGTGTTGAGGTTTTCAAGTTTTGTGATCTGTTGCTGAACACTAACAAGAGTGTCTACAATACCAGGCAAGCGAGATTCTAAAGTTTCTTGTACATTTGTCAGATCACTTTGCACTGCTGCTATGGTACCTTCAAGGTGGGTTATGGTACTCCGAATTTTTCCAAAATCTTCATATGTTTCAAGTTGCAGCTTGATGTTGGCAACACTACGAGTTATAGCACTCAGAGCATCAGAAGATGGCAAGTTGTTCATAAAATTTTCAAGTGTCTCAATTTGTTTTTTAACCTCGGCTATGGCTTTGTTATAGGGGTCCATATTAGGTATCTGTAGTGATTGAATCTGTTCCTTTAGAGTGGAAATTACTAGATCAAAATCTTCTTGTGACTTAATGCTTTTGACAAATGTTTGGAGCTGTGCCTGGACATTATTAATCTGTTCTTCTAATTGTTGTTTCAATTGCTCAGAGTTGGTAGACTGAATCTTTAATTTGGCTTGAAGAGCTGCTACAGCTTCCTCTAAACTTTGAAAATTATCCAATGTTGCCAAGTCAGTATATTTTTGAAGCAATAATTTGAGTTCTGAATCAATTTTAAGAAGATTGTCCATGTATTGCGATTGTAAATTTGTAATTTCTAATTGAAGACTGGCATTGAGTGTGGTTTGCAAAGCTTGTAAATCACTTCTTAATTTTTTAACTCTGACATCAAGCATCAGAATCTCATCACTGTGATCTTCATGCCTTATATGGCCAAATATATCATTAGGCATTTTTGTTTTTGATTTAGTGGTTATTTATTATAAAATATCTAATTCTTAATTCTATAAAAAAAGGTATAAGCTTGTCATAGTATCCAGGGACCTCAATATATAAGCAGTCACCAGCAGAAACAGTATATACAGTGCCAGAAACCATGTATGAGTGCTTAATCCTGTAAATATTTTTGCCTACTGAAACCTTGACATTACCCTCGGGGTTGTAATAAATTGTAATTTACCACCTACAGGTAATTGGTAATGATTTAAATTATTGTTAAATATGTATAATATTTTACCTGTTTTATCATCAACATCTGTAAGTATGCTGTTCAGATGAATAATTAACAAACCACTTAGTTTAGATATCATAGATTTTAAATCAGAAGAGGGTGCTGGTGTTGGCAGGTCCATAATAGCCTGTTTTTTTGAACACAAATAAGTTCATTGGCATGTTTATTTATTTCAAATCATGTTCTGTGATTAGGCATTGATTACCACTTTTCAAATCACAATGCCCCCATGGTAAAGTATGTATGCCACATGACAAAATACATCTCTTATCATCATGTGGGTCCAGAGCCACTTTTCTTACAATATTGGTAGTCAACAAGTGATCCACACTCTGAATTCTGCATTCTGATGTTCAGATTAAACTCTGTGATTTGGACAATCTTCATAATCTTTTAATTGGAGCTCTTTGTCAACAGTTAATCTACCAATGCCCTTGGCTTTTTAGGCAACAGCACCACTACATGTTTCAAAACTGTACATCTTGACCCCTAACCCAGCAAATCCTACAATAACATCACCAAGTGTCTCATCTTTTAACTTGCCACGCACCTTTTTCTTGTGGGGTTGAATTTTTGTATGTTCACTAGTATCAAAATATTTAAGCAATGCAGGCTGTGATATATCTTGATAAACATCTTCTGTCTGAATATCAAGAATAAAGCTATCTGTGTCCATGTACATCAGTTTGACACAATCACCATAAAAACGCTTCAGCACATCATAATAGAGCTCTATCATGTGTAATTTGGCCAATTCTAATATCACAGCCCCTTCATAAATAGGCTTATCAAACTTAATCTTTGTTTTTTGCATATTAAAAAGTGGCCATATTGTAATCATAAATTCTTCTATAATTGAAATTAGGCCTTGCCACCAATTTTTTGCTCCGGCTGGGGTCAGTAACCAACTTGACATCACTATGCTTTCTGACATTTTCTATAGTTTTGCCATACACTGAATTGACCATCAATTTAAACAAAGTCGTATCAAATTTGCTTACTGCTGATGTTCGAAGCTCGGTGTTTGTATCAAGGTATGGCTTCAACCATCTTGAGTGCCTGAACCTTAAGACTTTGCCAACATTAGTTACTTTAACACCATGATGCATCAGGAACTGAACGTTTTTGTAATATATGACATAACCCTGTTTTGGCTCTAGAGTCATCATTAGCTTCTTCTGTTTAGAGCCAGGTGAACACTCAACCTCAGGAATTGGGGGCAGATCAGAAAACTGGTTGTGTAAATCATCAGGAACTGTCAGATCAACTTCTAAGAACAGGCCATAGTTACTGTTATCAAAATCCTGAAGATCTTCAATATTGAAACCTTCGACCCACTCAAACCCTGCATATGGCAGTTTATCCATCATGGCATGACCATAGAGGCTGTTGGCATCCACATAAAGTACATAGTTTGATGACCGTGATGGATCATAATCGGGAATATATTTGTTGTTGGCTCTGGCATATCACTGAGAACATTGCACCTTACCTCCTCGTATACATTGCTCCATAAACAGATACATATCTTGATCTTGGATTAAATTCAACTGCATTTTAGTGTTTAAAAACATTGCAGACCTTGCTAGGCCTGGAGCACTGTAGAAATAGATTGGATCCAGTTTATAATTTTCCATGGAAGATTTTCTAAATGCCTGAAGTATATCGGCTAAGAAAGTCACATCGTTTTAAATATACCTTATGATAATCACCAAATGTCTGGCATTTTAAGTTGGTCCACATCAACAGGGCATGGTGATAATCATTATCAGTGATTCCGGATGCCCTGAGTTTACTGTAGAACTCTTGTTGTGGTGGCAGAGCACACTCATCAAATTTAGAAAAATCTGTAACATAGTCATATGGGTATACACCTTTCCGCCTAATTAATTTCAGGTCCTGATTTGGAAACAAAGCACATGTGATTTTGAATTGGTCATCAGGTAATTGATTGGCCAGTGTAGCCAAGCTAGCGTACAGAATTCTGTATGATTCAAGAAATCTTAAGTGAATAGGAACACCATTAACTTTAATTATCTTGCTAATAGCAATATATATCTCATCATTTTATGCTAAAATATTTAAATTCTGCTTGTCAAACCCCTCGTACCTGATCAGATGATGAAAATCATAATTGGGTGCCCCGTGACAAAATATTGGGACAAAGTTTGGTCTCTGGATCTTAATATTACAGATATTACACAGGGCCATTTTGAATTTACCATCTGTATGAGAATGGTGATGCACCGTGATATTTGTATCTGAAAATTCAAAATCACATACCGGGCATTTTTTTTGCATTGTTGAAATTTTGAATCTGTTCTTCTGTTAAAGGCAACATAGGTTTTGATTTTAATAAGACATTAGATGCTATGTCATGGCACTCATTTTCTATTCTATGTGCAAATTCTTTGATGGCATCTGGTCCCATGTATAAATATTCTTCACTAACAACACCATCCTGTACAACCACATAATAAAAACTAGAAGGTTCATGTAGCTGGTACGATTTACTTGAAGATTCATCAGGATCTGGACTGCAAAATGCAAGGGGTTTGAGGTTTGATTCAAAATCACAAACTATATATGCTGTGTGTTCCAACAAAGCTTCACATTTTTTGAATTTGGCATTTTTCACTTGGATTAGGCATCAGAATATGAACAGGTTTATGATTGCCACAGTATTTTAAATGTTCAATTAACTTGTTTTTAGCAATTTCTGCATTCTCTTCACAAACACCATTCACCATTTTTCTACCATCAAATACAGTTAAACATCTTCTACACAACTTGAATATTGTCTTAGATTTGTCTAGTTGTTTTCTGACTAAAGCTTCAAGATTGTGTATCAGGGTGTAATGATATGTGCTATCCTCTTCAATTAAGAGCAGATCAATCGGAACAGCAGAATCATCATCAAGTGTACTGATTCTGAGAGGTTCTATCAAGCAATTGCCACGGCCAGTAGAACAAATAAATACATTAATAGATAATTGTCTACCATTGATATCTCTGGCCCTTTTTCAAATTTATCAATATTCTGAACAGACATTGGATATTCTAAGCCCTTCATAGCATCAGCAAAATCATGTTTATGTTGTTTATAATAACTTATTCTCTGAGGATCCCTTAAAACTGGATACAAAGCAGCTAAAATACACCACAGAAAGCATTTCTCATCATTATTTTCTATGTTAACCACGGCTTTTTTCTTTTTCATATTGGCAGGTAATGGCAGATATGTAGAACCTTGTAGTGGGCTGAATTCAGAAATATTAATATATAATTTGTGTGGAGTTCCACATAAACTCCATCCTGATTCTTTTGCAGCAAATTTAGAGTGTTTAATATTCAATTGATCTATCAAACTGCTTATTATTTTGTCTAAATTTGTATTTGAATAAACAGGTACAGTTTCTCTTATGTGGGGCTGTGTAAATTTTGTTCCATTTGGTTTTTTATATTGTGTAAACAATTTGAGGGACAGCTTATAAGAGCCATTTTGTTCATTTAGAATAGCCTGCACATCAGAATTTATACTGTTCAAAACATTCTTTATATCACATCTTGACTCTGATACAAAACTGTAATCCCTTAGTTGGCCAGCAAAACTGCTATGGATGGGTGCATTGCGCGGCTGCTTTGCTGCTCTAGCATTAACAGGTGTTTTAAGTTTCCTTTTCAGACCAGATGAAGATGTAGATAGCTGTGAGGGCAATGTTGATGACTGTACATAACAAGTACACTTATGCCTATTGTAATATGCTTTGCTTAATATTTTATGGCATCTTTGGCATATTTTTGTGGGTGTTCTGCATTTTTCTGGATCACAATTTTGCTGGTGCCTAGCCCAATTAGAACTAGTTATATTTTTATTACACTGATTGCAATATTTCAAGTTTGGCATTTTTGTTTTTTATTTATATAAAATTTCTTGGGGTTCAAATCAAAACTCTATACTTAATAAACAATAATTTGGGTTCAGCAGTTTGCTTTGTATACTTAGTGTGTGTGTGTGTGTGTGTGTGTGTGTGTTAATATGTTTGGCTTTGGCATTTCTTGTTGTTGGTTTATTATATAAAATTTCTTGGGGTCCAAATCAAAACTCTACACTTAATAAACTTAAAAAAACACAGGTGTCTGTCAAGTGGACCGGAAGTGGACCGGAAGTAAACCGGGAGTGGACCGGAAGTGGACCGGAAGTGGACCGGAAATAGATCGGAAGTAGACCGGAAGTAAATATGTGTGGGTGTGGGTGGATGTGGGTGATTGTAGGTGGGTTTGGGTGGATGTGGGTGTCTCTTATGAGCATTTTTGGCTTAGTTTTAAGTGTAGCCAAAACAATATCAAGAATGGCATATTTTTGACAAGCTTATGGACAACAATCTCACAGATGTAGCTTTTGTACACATGGTCAAATCAATCTGTTGAGGCTTCTTCTTCTTGTACCCTAGAATTCGGGATTCTTGGGATTTTGACAGAGTAGCACACTGTAAGCAATAGGATCATATGGACAACTTGACATAATTTTAAGTGTAGCCAAATTAATCTATTGAGGGTTCTTCATTTGTACACTAGAATTCAGGATTCTTGGGATTTGACAGCATAGCACACTTAGGGCAATTGACCCATATGGGCATCTTGACATAGTTTTAAGTATAGCCAAATCGGTCTGTTTAATCATATGAGCTCTTCATTTGTTGCGCCAGTAATACCACAAATACCACTACTACAGTTGAAGTTAAAATTCGATCATTCCTTGGTATTCTGCCACAGTGTCCTTACCTTGCATTCATACAAGAAAACAAGGCTTGAGTTCGGACTGATCTACTGATCTTTACATGCAAATTTTATATTTAAATTTCTTTCTAAAATGTTGTTCTTGTGTTCTTTTATTTTATCGCAGAGCTTGAACTCAAATTTGATACTTTTACTACAAAAAATTAATTTTTATACAATGTTATTTTCTTGGATCTCAATAGACAACTCGTGTAATATGTCACATTATTATGATTACATAATATTTGTGTATAATTGTCTTTATTATATTGATGCTAACAACATTACGTAACAAATATGTGAAAACCGTTCCCTTTATCATAATTTTTTCCTGGACTTCAAAATTGAAGGGACTTTTTTTAAAAAAAATCAAGCATTACGTTTATTTGGAACCTAACTCTCATTTTACAGAAAAAAGTAGTTCAAATCACCATACAAAATGGTCCAATGGATCAAAAATTGTCATGAAACTGTTTTTTCTTTAATTTTGAAATTAATTTTTTATTTTTTAAAAGAGAATTCCACGGACTACACATGTAGCCCGTGCTACTAATAGTGTAACAAATGCTGGCGCGCCTGTTCTAGGGTTTAATTTTGCAATTACGATAAATAAAATATGTGACTTATCTCTCAATAATCAGGTTGTTATCCTGTAGGATACTTATGCAAAATTGGTTTAGGTAAATATTTCAAATATCATGCCGAATGAGACAGAATTAAATTGTCTCTTTTAAATTTACTGGGTTTTATTTTGGTTCGTCTCGAGTTTTAAAAGACCATCTCGATGTCGTCTCGAAATTCGAAAGGAGTTGAGAGAACACCGAAACTTGCCTCGACAGTATCTAATATTTTTAACAAAATCTCTCTACCCGAGGTTTAACTATATGTTTCCGAACATCCTCTGACAAAGTTATGAAAACAATCGGTGAGCACTCTCAGCAGCTGAATACTAAATGCGGCATACATCGGTGACAGTATTTCAACCTGGCTTTTCATTGTCTTACGTTTCCATAAAATGCAACTATTTGTTTTTAAATAAGTTAAAGACGCATTTAGAGACATATTATAAATCCTAAAAGGGGTGGCATGTTCGCCCTCAGAATTGACATTTTCATTATTCCAAGTTAAAAATAAGGTTGGCTGCATAGGATCGTAAAAATACCTGCAATTAATTTCTCTCTTAAAATTACACATTTTTAATAGACCTACGCTTGTATAAAATGAGAGAAATGTGATTTTTTTACTTACAACGATGGAATATGAAATGTTTTAATTTATTTAAGTTTCGTAGGTAGTAAAAAGTTGACAATTACATCTTTGCTGATAATTGAATGAAAGAAATGAACACAAACAAAAATTTGATAAATATTGACCGACAATTAACTATCGTCATTTAATGTTTAGTTATTTCCTTTAGTTTATGGAAGTTACAAACCAAAATTCCATGGTCTCTTTACCATCCTTGGTGACTGTCATGCGTCAATTGTCTCTTGCTATTCGTCCTTAGCTATCGGTAGGGTTAGGATTTTGATGCAAACGTATCTTTTTTTTTGGTAAAGTAGAAATATTGCATAAGTAGATAGAAACGTGTTTTACACGTAAGTGAATTAATTGTGGATGTCTTTGTTAGGGCATTTTTTTGCATTTTTGACCCTTTTTGGAGTAAAAGATCATTTTATAAACTTTTAAACAGTTTAAGTAATATTTCGGTCTTTTGAAAAGTCATTTTATGCATTTTTCTACATTTTGGTGAAAGAAGGGGCATTTTACATGCAAATGCAATCCTTTGAAAGAGAGAGGTTCCGACTTGCGTCTCATTGCCTTCAGCGCAGTTCTGAACGACTGTGTTTGAAGAAACAAAGAAATTCTGTACAGTATTGTTGCAGCTCAAACAATGTGATTTCCCCCCTATCAGTAAATACATTGTCGTCAGACGGATTATTGTTAAAAAACAAGGGTACAAAGTTTTGAGCTCTGTATCGGACATTTTGTCAGGGAAGCAATTTGCACACTATGAATTGAAAGTGACTTAACAGCAAGTGATATTGTTCATTTCAAGTATGCTCCTCATATTTTTCATTTCAAGTATGCTCCTCATGTATCAGTGGAAGTCGAGATAATTTTTTCCGTGTACAAGGAAGGCTCTCTTGTCCGAAAACCGACAATCATTCAGTTTTGAAAATTTGTATATAATTTTCGTTGTATACTGCAACACGGTAAAGTGTAAAAGATGACAAATAGTGAACTCTCTTACTTGTACTACCATACGCAATGAACATGTGATAGATACTGTAACGTCAATTTGTAATTTGAATTTCTCTTGGTAGTTTATAAATTTGTTTTACAAATCTTACAGCATTTTTAGGTCACTTTTATAGTCTATGGGGCATTTTCTTGCATGTATTAGGTCATAAATGCATTTTTTAAAGGTATTTTTTTTGGCAATTTTAAGGTCATCAAAATCCTAGCCCTAGCTATCAGATTCTTTGAACCAGGGTTCTTAAAGGTCCAGGAAGCCATACATTCTGAGTTCTATTGGGTTCCGCTGCAGGACCGGAATCATTTTTCTCGTAAAAACTAAATTCGATCCAACTTGCGTATTCTTTCGTTAAAAAATGGTTCTGGACCGTGTTTATATTCATTCAAAAAAAAAGGTTCATAGACAAAATTGAAATACTTTACACATAAAAAGGTTCTTTACGGTCTAGAACCCATTTACACTTGCTGATTTTCTCACCCGGATGGGAATTAAATTTATTTTCAATTCCTGGACCTTTAACAATCCTCGGATTATTAAAGATCCAGGAACCCCACACAGAAATCTAGATGCATCATAACGATTGATGCATCAGAACGCATCGGCTGATGCACTGAAGTGTGTTTTATGGCATCTGGGAGGAATCAGATTCGCATTTGATGCATGTTAGTGCATTTTTGTAAATCGTGAAAGAAACAACAAAGTGAATCATATTATGTAAGTGAGAATTTACTTCAGCCAATATGCACTTTAATGAATAAGTTCATGCGTTTTGATGTATCTTGTTGCATCTTTTTCGAGGATGCACTTAAAGGTTTGGTCTGAGCTACAGACTTTATCTATTTGTTTTTTTCAAATGGTGCCTTTGCTTTTATATTTACATACATTTTAATAATAATAATAATAATAATAATAATAATAATAATAATAGTAGTGCTAACTTATCGTTTCTAAGTAGTACTTTGTAGGTATCTTTATTTTTTATCAATTGAAAATCAGTTTTTGACATATTTTGACAATTTTTTGTCGATGTTTTAGCGTTTAGCGATGTTTTAGTACAAGTTTCAATGCACAACTTTTTTTCCCACCTCGTACTTGTAGGTATATCACGATCTTACGTGATATAACTTAACCTATCCTTTTTTCTTACGATTTTTTTTTATTTTTACGATCTTCAGTGATCCTATCATTTTTTTTATTTACGATCTTTTACGCACCGAACTAACTTACATTGGACTCCGTTTGTTTTTAATATTTCAGTATTTTAAAGTTTTCACATATTTTATATAACCTAAAAATGTGTTGATATGTTTTTTTTAGTATGTAGCATTTTTATAAATTTAAAACTGCTCCGTGACCCTCTCGTTCTTCACGTCGTACGAGAAGGACTTCTCGGCGACCAGGATGACGCTGCATAGAGTATCGGCAGGCAACACATCGTGGAACACGCAGAAGACCTTGATGTTGGTGCGATCGTTGACCACCACCTGCTTCCGCTTCGTCGTGTTGATGACGAACATGGGTCTGCGTGCTTTGAATTCGCTGGGTGTGTAGTACATGTCCACGCTTCCCTCGGTCACGTGCTTGTAAGCGGAGTACGCTTCGTAAAGTTTGAGGTAATCATCTTTTGTCATGTCGAGGTTGTAATTCTCGCGTGGGAACACTTCGTTCCTGCCATTCTTGAGATAAACGTTCTTGATCTTGCAATCGTCGAACTTGCTTGAATCTTTTTCCTGGTTGTTATCGCTTCCGGTCTGAAAGAGCACTACGACGAAATCTGGCATGTCGAACTGTATGTTGTTGAACTTAGTCGTCACGTCGAATTTCATGTGACTTCCGGACGTTAACTTCTGCACGCACTGGTAACCATGAAAGTGAATGGGCACCTGTGGACTTTTCAAGATCTCCGCTTTGTACTTGAGGGCGTAGTTCGTTTCGTATTCCACGATCGGCATTCTCAACTCCATGCTCCGGATGACGCACTTGGATGTTTCGGGTAAAGTGTTGGGCAGCGGCGTGATACCGTCCGGACCCAAAGTAGCGTATCGCATCAGTGCGCCGTTGTCGTTGGCCGCTCTTCGAAATGTGATCCTCAGTCCTCCCTTCCACATGATCTCCTTGTAGTCCGAGAAGAATCCCGGAAGCAGACGCATGGGAAAGAGCACCGCGTGACTTCTCGTCGATATTTTCGTCCCCTCTTCGAATCCTCCCGCCTGATAGTATGCTGCGTCCGTTTTGGATAATTTCAATGTTCCCACTGCCGTCGACGTGATGCCTGAATAATCTATTCTGTCAATGACGGTGTTGTGTTTCCTCACCTCCACCTGCGAGAACAGGTGAGGCACGAAGTTGTCCACGAGTATCAAATTTGCTGCTGCGGGGAACGCGTCTCCGCTTTCTTTCTTCACCACGTCGAATTGAAAGTAAAGGTCCGCTCTGAGAGGATGAACGAACCCGTCGCCTACGTCCACGTCGTACTCGATTCAAAATCACAAACCGGGCATTTTTTTGCATTGTTGAAATTTTGAATCTGTTCTTCTGTTAAAGGCAACATAGGTTTTGATTTTAATAAGACATTAGATGTTATGTCATGGCACTCATTTTCTATTCTATGTGCAAATTCTTTGATGGCATCTGGTCCCATGTATAAATATTCTTCACTAACAACACCATCCTGTACAACCACATAATAAAAACTAGAAGGGTCATGTAGCTGGTACGATTTACTTGAAGATTCATCAGGATCTGGACTGCAAAATGCAAGGGGTTTGAGGTTTGATTCAAAATCACAAACTATATATGCTGTGTGTTCCAACAAAGCTTCACATTTTTTGAATTTGGCATTTTCACTTGGATTAGGCATCAGAATATGAACAGGTTTATGATTGCCACAGTATTTTAAATGTCCAATTAACTTGTTTTTAGTAATTTCTGCATTCTCTTCACAAACACCATTCACCATTTTTCTACCATCAAATACAGTTAAACATCTTCTACACAACTTGAATATTGTCTTAGATTTGTCTAGTTGTTTTCTGACTAAAGCTTCAAGAATGTGTATCAGAGTGTAATGATATGTGCCATCCTCTTCAATTAAGAGCAGATCAATCGGAACAGCAGAATCATCATCAAGTGTACTGATTCTGAGAGGTTCTATCAAGCAATTGCCACGGCCAGTAGAACAAATAAATACATTATTCCACATAAACTCCATCCTGATTCTTTTGCAGCAAATTCAGAGTGTTTAATATTCAATTGATCTATCAAACTGCTTATTATTTTGTCTAAATTTGTATTTGAATATACAGGTACAGTTTCTCTTATGTGGGGCTGTGTAAATTTTGTTCCATTTGTTTTTTTATATTGTGTAAACAATATGAGGGACAGCTTATAAGAGCCATTTTGTTCATTTAGAATAGCCTGCACATCAGAATTTATACTGTTCAAAAAATTCTTAATATCACATCTTGGCTCTGATACAAAACTGTAATCCCTTAGTTGGCCAGCAAAACTGCTATGGATGGGTGCATTGCGCGGCTGCTTTGCTGCTCTAGCATTAACAGGTGTTTCAAGTTTCCTTTTCAGACAAGATGAAGATGTAGATGGCTGTGAGGGCAATGTGGATGACTGTACATAACAAGTACACTTATGCCTATTGTAATATGCTTTGCTTAATATTTTATGGCATCTTGGGCATATTTTTGTGGGTGTTCTGCATTTTTCTGGATCACAATTATGCTGGTGCCTAGCCCAATTAGAACTAGTTATATTTTTATTACACTGATTGCAATATTTCAAGTTTGGCATTTTTCTTGTTTTTTTATATAAAATTTCTTGGGGTTCAAATCAAAACTCTATACTTAATAAACAATATAAGTTGGGTTCAACAGTGTGCTTTGTATACTTAGTGTGTGTGTGTGTGTGTGTGTGTGTGTGTGTGTTAATATGTTTGGCTTTGGCATTTTTTGTTGTTGGTTTATTATATAAAATTTCTTGGGGTCCAAATCAAAACTCTATACTTAATAAACTTAAAAAAACACAGGTGTCTGTCAAGTGGACCGGAAGTGGACCGGAAGTGGACCGGAAGTAGACCGGAAGTAGACCGGAAGTAAATATGTGTGGGTGTGGGTGGATCTGGGTGATTGTAGGTGGGTGTGGGTGGGTGTGGGTGTCTCTTATGAGCATTTTTGGCTTAGTTTTAAGTGTAGCCAAAACAATATCAAGAATGGCATATTTTTGACAAGCTTATGGACAACAATCTCACAGATGTAGCTTTTGTACACATGGTCAAATCAATCTGTTGAGGCTTCTTCATTTGTACCCTAGAATTCGGGAGTCTTGGGATTTTGACAGAGTAGCACACTGTAAGCAATAGGATCATATGGACAACTTGACATAATTTTAAGTGTAGCCAAATTAATCTATTGAGGGTTCTTCATTTGTACACTAGAATTCAGGATTCTTGGGATTTGACAGCATAGCACACTTAGGGCAATTGACCCATATGGGCATCTTGACATAGTTTTAAGTATAGCCAAATCGGTCTGTTTAATCATATGAGCTCTTCATTTGTTGCGCCAGTAATACCACAAATACCACTACTACAGTTGAAGTTAAAATTCGATCATTCCCTGGTATTCTGCCATAGTGTCCTTACCTTGCATTCGTACAAGAAAACAAGGCTTGAGTTCGGACTGATCTACTGATCTTTACATGCATATTTTATATTTAAATTTCTTTCTAAAATGTTGTTCTTGTGTTCTTGTATTTTCTCGCAGAGCTTGAACTCAAATTTGATACTTTTACTACAAAAAATTACTTTTTATACAATGTTATTTTCTTGGATCCCAATAGACAACTCGTGTAATATGTCACATTATTATGATTACATAATATTTGTGTATAATTGTCTTTATTATATTGATGCTAACAACATTACGTAACAAATATGTGAAAACCGTTCCCTTTATCATAATTTTTTCCTGGACTTCAAAATTGAAGGGACTTTTTTAAAAAATCACGCATTACGTTTATTTGGAACCTAACTCTCATTTTACAGAAAAAAGTAGTTCAAATCACCATACAAAATGGTTCAATGGATCAAAAATTGTCATGAAACTGTTTTTCCTTTAATTTTGAAATTATTTTTTTTTATTTTTTAAAAGAGAATTCCACGGACTACACATGTAGCCCGTGCTACTAATAGTGTAACAAATGCTGGCGCGCCTGTTCTAGGGTTTAATTTTGCAATTACGATAAATAAAATATGTGACTTATCTCTCAATAATCAGGTTGTTATCCTGTAGGATACTTATGCATCGTCTTTATTGAGAGGGCGTATTTCGGCTTCGCGGGCCGTTATTACAACCAACCCTAAAAAAAAACATATTACAATTGATACTTTGCACTTCTTGAAAATCACTGTTTGCAGTAGAAAAAAAAAATAAAACAAAAAAAAATAAAAGAAAAATAAAACATAAAAATAAAACTTTTCTAACGGTTGGAAGCGGCACCGGCGCCCACACAGCGTCGAATAACATGGGTACCTGGGGGAAACCCTGGGGGGTAAGGCGGTCAGGAGCGTGATGCTGATTACATCAATCCCACTCATGACCGGATCAAGAAAGTGTGGGGCGTTACACCCACACCCCCTATACGCCTTCATGGCTTGGTGCTAAGCACAGGGGAACACTTTACTTTTTTTTTTACTTCATACTTATAATGTAAATAATTAATGCACTGAAGGTGCAGAGTTAAATCTAAAACCACAATTAGAACAAAATTATTACAAAGATAAAACTAAAACTAAAACCAATGCCTCATTCCCATTCATTACAGATAAAGACAAATCCAGACACTATTGTTTGGACAGAAGATGCTTCTTTAAATTTATTTTGTATGTTGTAGGGTGGAGTTCCCCTGAGGTCAGTGGTGGGGGGAGGTCATTCCATTCTTTTATTGCGGTGACTATGAAAGAATTTCCATAGAATGTTGTTCTATGTACAGGAATCGTGAATTGTGTTTTTTGACGAAGGTTAATTTGTTTTCCCTTCTGCCTGTACGGGACAATTTGATCTTATAAATTTTTTGGTTCCTTATTGTTCAGGATGCTGTATAATAGCGACAATGCCAAAAATGTTCTCCTATTTTTTACGTTTAACCAATTAAGTTCCTGTAAATAAGGGGATATATGTTCTTTTCTTTTGACATTCAGTATAAATCTTATGCATCTGCTTTGAAGTTTTTGTAGCTTGTAATTTAGGGTACTGTTGATGTTTATAAATACGGGGGAAGCATAATTAATTTTTGGCATTACAAGTGTGTTGACTAGATGAGTTTTAGTTTTTTTTGCTTAGCATATTTTTGAAAGGAAAGAGTGATATCAGTTTGGCTATCGAGTTTTTAATTATATGTGTGGCATGAGAACCCCAATGTAGATTCTCGTCTAATATTATGCCGAGGTTGCGTGCTCTTTCTACTTTCTGAATTTTGGAATTATTCAGTGTAGGGAGGGTGAGTTTTAATTGTTCTATCTTTTTGAGATTACTTGTTGTGCCTAGAGTTAAAATGTAAGACTTAGATGAATTCAACTTGAGTGCATTACATTCAGACCATTTAGATATAGAATTGAGGTCCTGTTGCAATGCTTCTAGGGCCATTGCACTGTTTCTTAACGGTGTTTGTATATTTAGTTGTGTGTCATCCGCGTACTGGTGGTATTTGCAGTGTTTTAGTGCATCATTAAAATCTCTGATGTACAGGGAAAATATGATAGGTCCTAGAATACTTCCTTGTGGTACTCCTTGTTTGACATCAAACCATTTAGACATGCACGATTTATTCTCATGTACTAATTTTACACATTGTTGCCTGTTCCTTAGATAAGACTGAAACCATAACAATTATTTATCTTTTATAGATTTCAATTTCTCTGCCAAGAGGTTGTGGTATATGGAGTCAAATGCCTTGGTGTAATCTATTGAGTTCCGTAATATGACCGGAATTCGGTCCAAGTTGAGTATTGTTTCATTTCAATACGGAACTTGGAACCTATTTAATGTATGCGGAAAAATGTTCCTGAACGTATTTAAATTGATCTGGAAAAAATCTTCCTGGACAGAAGTGAAATACTTTACAGATAAGAAGGTTCTTCACGGTCCAGAATCAATTTAAGCTTCCGGACCGGAATTGAATTTATTTATTTATTGAATATTATTTTATTGGACCTTTAACAACCCTGCTTTGAACAGCAGCACCTTTATTCTGAACAATTATATGAAAGGGTGTACAAGGGGTACAACTTGAATCTACAGATTTTTGGATACTGCACTCCTCTTCAAAAATTTAGAGGGGTAGATTGTATCTCCACCCGTTGCTGCACCACTGTCAGGGACCATCGCGACTTAATTTCTACGACATAACGAAATATTATAGATCTCAACAAGCATTCGAACATGATAAGACGACCAACACGGTCCAGTTTTGGTATTCGATTGAAAAGTACTTGTAAAACACCAGAAATCTGAGAAAATACAGAATACATGGCATCTAAAAAAAAAACTAAACATGGACTCTCGCCAAAAATTGCGTAACAAAATGTTTGTACATTTTGTGGCTTTAACTTAATTGAACTGAACTGGAACACTGTAAGTATGCTATATTTAATCATAAAGTTTACATATCCAGTGGGTTGGAAATAATGATTTTTGGTTGACATATGTCATCGATAACCAGATGTTTGATGGTTCCAAACAGAATGGGGAATACCTACTGAGCTCCTATTCCACTTCTAATCGCCCTCTGCGTTAAAAGTATTAAAATGCCTGATGGTTCGTTACTTTCGGCTTCTGATTTTCCTTTCCATTACATTGGAAATAATCTCCGGAATGAGATCTAAAGCTTTATATGTTTCGGGATTGTTATCTGTTTTAGAACCTGTTTTTAAAATAGCTATCGATTCTATATAGGAATATATATATATATGAAAAGAATAGTTATGTAAATTTTCCATTTAAAACTGGAAATCTGTTCATGCTATTGTAAATCACAAATCCTGAACAAGAAGAGGGGCTGCCTAGTGTGGGCATTGGTGTTTGGCAATCAACATTATACTTTTTTCAAGTGTAAGCAGTTGGCCAAAACAAAAGTAGGATTTTTTAAGTGACACTAAGTATCAAGATCATAAATCCTGAACAAGAAGAGGGGGCTGCCTAGTGTGGGCATTGATATTTGGCAATCAACATTATACTTTTCAAGTGTAGGCAATTGGCCAAAACAAAAGTAGGATTTTAAGTGCCCGCAGAATCGGCCTTATTACCTTTACCTTCTGTATATACACAGATTGTTAAAAATTGAAATATATCATTTTATGAGTTTAGTCTGACAGTATTTGAGATGCCACCGTTGATTGGTTGATTTGTTTGTTTGAGTTGGTGTTTTAAGTCCACTTTATGCACACTAATGTTAATCGGGACTGGACCTACAGTTTAAAATGGAATCCGAACCACTATGTGCCTCCACCGAGTATCGAACCCGGGACCCCTTGATTACAAGGCAACGACGCTACCACTGCGCCGTCGGGGAGGCCCATTGATTTCTGGAGCCTCCAACACATACGGTTTGATCCCAACCATTATCGCATAGCTCAAAGGGTTATTGTTAGAATTTTCACTGCCATGTTGACCGCCATATCTAATATTATGTGATAAAGTGTTATAAACCGCAAATTATCTGAAAATAAGATGCCATGAATGAAAAATAACTGCAATGAAGTAACAGGTTACAGGAATATAACATTCGTCACGACCGACATTTTGATGACGCCATTTCAGACAAATGAGGGCATAAAAATTTGGGCTCTTCTGGAGCGTTTTAGGTTCAGGAATGAATGTAGTTTCCGCAGTCCCAAAGGGCGCGTTCTCCACCGGAAGTAAAATATTTTCCGGCAATTCAACCGCTGTACTGTGAAAAGTACAATACACTTGTACCTAAATCTCCAGAAGTGTGCCGCTCTCTGCAACGGAGTGGTACGACGGAGGTACCAGATCAAATTCGAATCTTCATCGTCGCAATTAGCCACAAGTGTCAGGAAAACGACATTAATAAAATGAAATCAAATCTTTCCAGAGGTTTACACACACACACACACACACACATACACTGACGAAACTGAATTAAAGCGGAAGGTTTGTCATTTGCTTACACAAGTACGTATATTATAAGGGGCCTTTATACCCTGTCCCAGCTAACTTTCTCCCATTTCACGCAATTCCGTTTCTCTCATGTGTTCATTGGTGGAGCCGTCTTGCGTCAGTACTTGCGCAGATACTTGATTTCGTTTGCTTGGTCTACAGTTAGCTGTGACAGAGTATAGTAATATTTTGTGGGAGGGCCCAACATTTTTAGATTCGGCACTGAATATAGAAATGTTCCTTTCCACTGAAAGATTACATGCTCTTTCAATACATAGTTTAAAATATTACCGTATGTTTTACCATTTCTCTAGATTTTAATTCATAATTTCTTTGTATTTCTGGCTGCATATATCTGAATAGTTAGTTACTGCTACGTTCTTTTTCCGCGAGTTCCATTTTTTGATTTTTTCTCTACAGCCAAACAAATTTCTGTCCTTGTGCGGGTGTGGGAATTGTAGTTACGTTTCTTATTTCACCCAAGACTAGTCAACCTGATAGCAATTGCACCATGAGAACCTTCTATAAAACCATTTTCCATTCAACCATTATCCGTTTCCTTGATCAGAATTGTCCGAGGTCACAATTGTCCTAGATTGGATGCCGTCTCTGGCATCCTTGGTCAATACCTCCCATATTACATTCAAAATTGCAGCGAAAAACTTTAAAGGCCATAAGAAAAACAAATCAAATATGTTTTGTTTTCAAACATCTCCAAAGTTAACTTTTTACGTTCTTTTCATTTATTTTTCATATCGCTGTAATTATGCATTAAATTAAAAATAATATATTTTGAAGTGGAAAATGTTAGCTGTGGGGATGTTTAGTCGAGCCTTTGTGTTAGCTGGAGGTGGGGAGAGGGTGGATGTTTGGTCGAGCCTGGTTTAAGATGGTGACAATGACAGAGCTGGGGCGATGCTTTGCAATAATGTTACTAGCTAGGGCAATACTCCCCCCTTGAGCAATACTTGTGCATCTCACTGTACGAGTATAATAAATATGATTGATTTGATTGATTTGTTATTTTTAAGTCCACTTTGTACACAGAAAGGTTAATCGAGACTGGACGTACAGTATAAAGTAGGATACGCACCCCTATGTGCCTCCACCGGGTATAGAACCCGGGACCCCTTTAATAAATATGAATATATCTTCAAATGATATTGCCCCCACTTCATTACTCGTTTTTGGTGGAGACACTTCTGAGTTACACAACGTTGTGATTATGTAAATGTATAGTTGTGGGTAATGCTAATGGTCATTCTTATTTTTCTAATTATTTCGGTATTGTCATTCATGGTGGGGTACAGAAATAAGAACTTGCTAAGAAATAATGGAACCATTTCATTAGGTTTATATCGTTGTTTCTATTTGCAGGTTGTTTCTATTTCTATGTCTCGTTACCTACAACTATTAATACGATTTATTAAACACAACATCTAACACGATCACGTTTACACAACATTATTTCAAAATCAGTTCCAATATTGGCTTACATTTATATTTTTATTAATTTCGTCCGTCCTTAGTCACAAGATTCCACTATAATAAGAATAAGTCAGTCATAAAGGGTTGGGAATGGCTGTATTTAGAAATAACTGTTAAGAACACATATCAGTTATCAAGAAGCATTTCTTGTAAATTCGATATTTTATCATTAAGAGGAAACTCTAAATTCGAGTTCCTTCTAAGTACAAAATATCTAATATATGACGTACTTTTTTCAATATGTGAATGCATCCATATCCAATATGATGCATGCATTTCCAACTTTTTACGGTAGATCACTTCATTACCCAGCCTAGAGAAAAACTGATATGCTCGTTTTTTTCAATGAAAATGGTACAACCTTAATATATCTATAAATCAAAAACTGAAATATTACGATAACAATGGCGGATTTGTAGTAAATAATTCGCATTAATGAGTTCACATATTATTCAGTAACAAGTTGGCAATAGTTTCTTTCTTTCATAGAAAATATGTGCTGAAATGCGTTCCCTCCCTTCTTATTCGGCCACTAATTCTTCCCAGCCGACTCGGTAGCCGACCGTGTTATGTGGTCTGCTTTCAATCTCCCCACCGAAGTTCTCGGCTTCAGGCCAGAGCCGAGCATGGGTATTCTTTGAAAATATTCCATCATCAAATTAATCTAATCGTGACTCATCCTCATCATCGCGATTAGCCAAAAGTGGAAGAAAAACGAACCAAATCAATTAATTTCCATCTTTGTATACCTAAATAAGTGGGGAGTTAGTGACCTGGCCAGGAGGGAGAATAATTTGATAGGGCTATATCACATATTGCATACGTATTTCGCATAAAAATGCAACACCGGATGTGTGAAAAGATGACGTAAGCACTGTCTAGCAAATAAAGAAATATAATCCTCTTTTTTTCTCTCATATTTCATCACATAAAATCACGACGCCACTACTGGTTACTGAATATCGTGTGAACACATTAGCCACGGATCTAATTACTCATAAATCCTTTATTCTTTTTTGGACATATTTTACTTCAAACTATAACTGGGAATCTGTGAAGCAAGGCCGCGCATATCGATAGAGAAGGTGAGAAACCGGGTGGGCGGATCGAAGCTTTACACACTGTTGCAAAGGCAGTCGCTTCCTCACACGTGTTATTGGTCGAGCTATCTGGAGTAACTGCTTCCGCAGAGACTAGCTTTCGTTCGCTCGCTACAGATATTCCCGGGTCAGAGAATAGTAAGGTTATTTATACGTTTAATAAATTAAAATATAAACCATATATATTATTTTGTGAAAAAAATTCTCAATTTTTGATTGTTCCTTTTTTGTAGGTGAAATGCCTCCGAAATTGAAGTTTCCGGTGGATGATGTAAAAGAACTTCTGCAACTTCATAGAAACGATATTTTGAGAGGTGATAGACTGGCTCCGAAAACTGCATCAGTTTGGCAGCAAATCTGTGACAAAGTAAATATTCTAGCAGAAAAAAATAACTACGTTACCACTGCCAACAATATATATACGTACGTCACTGGAAATCGACGTGGACTCCTCGAGTATCTGGGATATGAAGAGCAAAATAAAACAGAACTGGAGTCAGATTTCGATTCACCCTGCATTTCTGAAGACGAAGATTGCATCAGTGATTCGCCATATTGGGAGGGAAAGTCGGAGATCTTCAAAGGATCTTCTCTGGAGAGTAAGAAGTTCACCATAACACTATCAGATCAAGAATGGGTTGATATATCCCCGGAAGTGGTATATTACAAAGGCCGTAAATACAAGACACTGAAGAGGAAAGTATGGACCAACGTAATACACGAACATTTCTGGCAGCATACAAAAGCACCCTGTTCTATAGTGTACACTGGAGGAAATGTTACTGAATCTCAGTCTGATTCAAATAATGTTTCCTTTAAAGGCGTGTGCTCGTTTTGTGGGTCTATCCTCACTGGATATATTAAAGAAGAACCCTATGCTGGAAGCACGGTACTCATCGATTGCACTTTTGAAGGAACATTCTGTGAAGAGCACCCTGGTACTCAAAGGAGGAAATTAGCCGGGAGTGCATTCCCTAAAGTTAGTAAATCAGATGATTGACAGAAATATGTCAGCGAGTTGCATACAAAAGTTGGAGGCGGACCGCTTAATGGATGTGGGTGACCCTCAACCAAGTCATTTACATTCCTTAAACGTTCTACGTACAGCAAAACACCAACATCTCAAAAAGTTAAGACTTCACGATGATCCAATTTTGTCAGTTGCAAAGGGAATGCTCCTTACTCCTTACAGAGGGACAATACGAATCGCATCGTATAACCCCTTGAATGTTCGATATTACTCTCAAACGCAGGTGACAGTGTATCGTAACTATGTCCTCAATAATAACGACATATCTGAAGTGAGCATTGATGCCAGTGGCAAAATGGTGAAACCAGTTATTCGGTTTGGTGAGAGGGGTGGCCATCCTTTTCTATATAACGTGACTGTGCGCGATGTAGAATCAAACAAAATATACACTGTAAGCAGCATGGTAACAGACGCTCATGATAGCAAAAGATACTTTCTTCATACGAAGAATGAGTTACGTATAATTTGCTGCTCAATACCTGGGTGACCGCTCATTCAGAATTCCTTGAATTCCGGTAAGTATGCTTGAATGATTGGCTCCGGAAATTATACATGATTTTTTCTCCATAAAACTGAAAAATTGTAACTTTTATTAATCCAAATCCCATTGTATTTATATATATTTCTTAATGTCTTGATGCAAGTTTTTCACAGTTTGCTTTTATATTTATATCGAGGAAGGATAAGGAAGCTGCGTTGAAAATTAAACATAATTCTTTCAATCTGTTTGTTTTGTTAATGATATTTGCAGAACAATCTCACAGACGTGAAGTTTATTACAAGATATCTTGAAGTTGATTAGATAAATATGATTTTGAAATTCTTGTACAGTTAACATTTTCTTATCTCTCAACATTTGTGACTTGTGTCTGTAGATGTATTTCTAGTCTGAGTATGTGAAAAGGCAAAGGTAGACTCCGCACCTTAAATTAAATATTTTAAAAATTACCGTTTAATAGGAATCGTAGATCCTTTATATTATTAATATATTCGTGTGTGTGGTGAGAGGCGGTAATATGTAGAGTTGAAATAGAGAAAATATCTGCTTGTACCCTTGAATGTTCGGAAATTCGCCTTGGAAACCGGGAATTATAGTTAATTTTTATGTTAGAGTTGCCACCCTCAATAGAGAACAATATTTTTCATGTTATCCACAGTCAAACTGTGCCATTCGTTTGTGAGGATCATCTTATATGCTGAAAATTATGATTCAACAGAAACAGTCTGTGATTAAAATTTGAATACTGAAACTTTACTTCGCAAGGCGTGAATAGCACAAAGCACCAAATTGATGCGAAAGTAAGCAATACCACACGGATCAGAAGTTTACACTTTGGACTGTGCAGGTAACAGTGGCACCAGACATTTTGCTTAGGTTAGAGCTTTGGAAAATCATCATGGACTTGAAGAGAGGGAAAGCAACGTAGAGTATGTTTCACGATAGTCAGTGATTGAATTTTTCGAAACCAAATAGAGCAAATATCTCTGTGTGATATAAAAATCCTGAAAAACTTTACATACATAAATGCCTAAAAAGTTTTGATTTAGGAGCATAAATCTAAAATAGGCTCTAACAAACAAAATAGGTTATTTAGGTTAGTATAACACTTCATCAGTTGTTGATTTTTTTAATGAAACGTTGACGTAACTTGTTATTTCTTATTCGAGGAAAAAGTAGGTTAATAACCTAAAATCCGAGGTTTACTTATAAGCTGTACATATAATTCATTTGACTCACAAACCCTACAATATAATCATTTTTAAGGTAAATATTTTGCATTCGTCTTGTTTTGCAATAAATTTTCGTTGCAACCTAATCCATGTACTAATATGTAATTACTAAAGTACAAAATATATATTTGTCAAGTACTTTATCATGTGTTTTTGTTCCGGAGGAGATAATGTTTACTCACTGTGTACTATCAACGTACACTTGGTTCCATGAGTATTACCGTGTAAATTGTCCATCACCATGTTCGTGCACTTTCTTTGATCCAATAAGAGCTTCAAGAATTAAAAGAAAACTCCTAAACACGCTGTTGACAACTTCTGTACCAGCATACATAAAAATTCATCGTTTAAAAACACATATGATGTAAGAGAAAAATAAATGAAAATTGCCATGGACAATTTGCACGGTAACACTTATGAATCCCACTGTACAGCAACATATCTGACGATACATTTAATTATTTCCTTTAAGTTTCAATACTTTATTTTAAACTTTAAGTCCGTCTTATGCTTAGAGCGGCTAATCTGCTAACGTATACCCTTTAAAATGAATTTTGAACCACGGTGCATAGTACCTTATCGGGGACAGAATGCAAGACTCCTTAATTACGAGTCAACATAGTTAAACTAAACCATTTCACGTTTCCTTTTTTTGAAGAAAAACAACAATCATTAGTAAATTGCAGATTGGGCCTCACGTTAGGATAAGTCTGAAATGCAAGTTTGCAAGCAAGTGCAATGTGTAGCAGGGACGTAAGGAGACTCGTGGGTGTTCCGAGGCTGACTAATTACAGTTTCAACTTATAGTGGCTGGACCTACGAATACAAAAATGCGTAATTTTAGAATATATCTTAATTATGATTAAAGTTGTGTGTTTTTTTATAAATGCTAGAGACGAGTACAAAATAACTAATAAAGTAGATACTGTGAAATGCATTATTTCTCTATCAAATTAAGATTAACGATTAATTGCAATGCTTACATTATTACATGCTACATTGTAGACTAATTTATTCGAATTTATGTAAAAACATTGATTACTTTTTTTTAAGTATTTTTTTTTAAAGTTTAACAACTTTATTCTCTTTGCTTCCATTTTCAGTTGAAAGTAAAACCAGACAACTAAGACGTTCCTGACCCATTTATAAAACTGCGTAAATAGGTTTTTATAATTTTAAATTTCAAGAACGGTCTCGCTGCCTTTGCTACTGTGAGAGGAACAGTATGTCACCGGCAATAGAAATGAAAAACCTAGATATACTGGCTCCCCTGTAATGCGTTGTGTGTTGACTAACTCTACGGCGTAAGCAGAACTTTCCATTAGAAAATTTGTTATTCAAGTCGCGGAAGAATTGAGCATTGCATGGTAGCAGTGTTTCAGGAGCTAGGTGTTCCATTTTTATTGCCGGTGACTGTACACGAAACAAGCCATGAGCACAACAGGATAACTGGATGTCAATAAGCTATGTTGCACACACAATGAGATGAGCCAGCTCTTTCACATCATGTCTATTATCTTGAGTTTCACATAACTTCTAATATTTGTGACAGAAATTAAGGTTTGGAAATATTTTCACATTTTTCAGGTTCTTTGCGAAGCTCAGTGTCTGCAAGTATTGACAAAAACAAGGTTGTATAACCTTCCGTGTGTCTACAACTGCTTTCGGGCCTTTAAAACGATTGTTCCGCTGTGTCGCAATGCTCATATGAAGGCATTTAAGAAGCAAGAATGCAAACGTTACATTGTTCAGTATCAGCTGTTGCCCAGTTCGAATGTTCTTTATTCATAAACCTGCAAAAGTATGGTTTATTGTTATTGATTTGTTACTGTTATTTTACTTTCCAATTTACGTTGGCGCAACGGTTCTCGACTTGTCGAAACTTTACATGTTTGAATTTCATTACGACGTGATGAAACCCTTCTTCAATGATAAGATATCACTTTTGTACACGGACACCGACAGCTTCATTTACAGCATACAAACACCTAACCTCTATGAAGACATAAAAAATCCTTCCATGCTTGAGTATTTCGATACTTCTGCATATCCTCAACCCAACAGATTTGGGATTCCTTCACTCAACAAAAAAGTCCTAGGTAAACTGAAAGATGAATGTAACGGTGATATTATTATCGAGTTCGCGGGTTTGCGTTCGAAAATGTATGCCATGAGAACAGAAAGTAGCGTCACGAAGAAAGCAAAAGGTGTGTGCAAGAATACGGTGGAGAACAAACTCACCTTCCACGATTACATCGATTGTCTTTACTCACAATCGACGATACTAAGTATAGAACAAAGAATCCTAAGTGTAGACCATGTGATTACAACAAACAAAGTTAGGAAAGTAGCATTAGATCCGCATGACGATAAAAGATGTATTTTGTCTTGCGGAATCCACACGTTGCCTTGGGGGCACTATCGTTTAGAAATTAGAAAAATTTTAGGCGATGCAAATGAAAAAAAAATAAACTTAAATAACTATAACTAAAATAAAAAAAACTTTAACTGTCTCAAATTATCACATACACAATAAATAACTAGCAAAGGACAATGAATCTCTTTGGTCTCCGAAAGCAAACAATGGAAACTGCACACCGCACGACGACAGATCATGAATTTCTACCTTCCATGTTATCAAAACTCAACGGTCTGTTGATCGCTCACCTCAACAGCATTTGGACGAAATTGGACGAAGACGTTGGTATAACCTTTTACGTCTTCAACAACAATTTACATTTTTACGAAATTCCGATCGGCGGAAAACTTCAAATCATCGTGAATCCGGAGAACGCAGGCGAAATCAAAATTTCTACCGGCAAGAACATTTTTCGAATGAAGCACGACAAGGTACTTTCTAACATGGCGTACGATGTGTCTGCAGGAGATTGTTTATACGTTCAACTCCTCGGAGATTACGACAAACTCATTACTCTCTTCGTAGAATTACGCATCACCTATCCTATTATAAATAACCGTTAACAAAAAAATGCCTAACGACATTTTCGGCCACATCAAGCGTGTAGACCTCGCAGAAGAGATTCTCATGCTGGATGTTCGAGTTAAAAAGTTGAGGAGCGATTTGATCGCTTTGCAGGAGACCTTAAACAATAGTTTACAATCGGAAATCGCTACGCTCCAAACGCAATGTCTCGATCCTATTCTGAAAATCGATTCCGAACTAAAAAAACACTAATAAAAAATTATGTTGATGTACCTTCTTACGACAACGTTCAAAATATACAGTTGAGCGTGGATTCGCTTCAAAATGATTTGGCCAAATTACAGAAATTTCAATCGAAAGAAGAAGATTTGGAAAAATTGAAACTCGAAATCGAAGAACGAACTTCCGCAATTGAAAAGAATTTCTCTGAACTTCAAACCGTCGTGAATGATATCGATGCAGAACGCTTGCATGTCGTCGTTTCTAAATTACAAGAAGAGTTCACCAGCACGTTGGAAGAAATTAAATCCAAGTTACAGACTTTGGAAGATACAATGACAAACCTACCATCGTCAGGCGAACTGCAGGTCATCAGTAAAAGCGTTGCGAACATAAAAATTCAATTGGAGGCTTATCAAGATTTCGAACACATTCAAACCACCATCGCTACGCTTCAGGCGTCTTTGGAGTTGATCAACGAAGAAATTAAAAATATTCACGTTCAAGCAAGCGCGTTGACGAGTATTCATGACACGTTGAGCACGGTTCAGCAGAAGATCGAATATTTAGAAAATTTGAATTTGGAATCGAACCTTGCTCATTTTCATCACGTACTGGACAACATACAGGGTGACTTGGAATCGTTACGGACGAGCGTGCCTTCGAAGGAAGATTTGGAAAAATTGAAAACGGCGGTGACGGCATTATCCGATTCGAGTGACATCAAAAGTTCATTGAGCGATCTCGAAAGTACGGTGTCCAATCTCCCCACCTCCAAAGAATTACACGTTTTGAAAAGGAACATATCTCGAATGCTGAAACGACTAGAAACGGAAACGGCAAACGTGGAACAGATTCGAGATGAAATTACTTCGCTGGTGTCGACGTTGCCCACTTCGCAGAGCGTCACGGATCTTCACACGCAGTTTACCGAGATGCGAAGCATCGTGAACTATCTTACCGATAAAAGCTCGACATTGAATCAAGTTGAGAACCTTCAGAACATTGTCGTCAACATCAGAGATCAAGTTGGAGTGCTGGAATCCACGCAGGAATCGACGCTGGCCTCTTTCGGTGCCAAGTTGCAAGAACTCAACGAAAACTACAAGCAGTTGAACGTGGAAATGAAAATCAAACCGTCATTTTCTGCCGTAACGGATACCATAGTCGAGCATTTGTTGCCCATCGAAAATAAACTTGGACACGTTCACAGTAATCTGCTCGGCGTCGATACTAAATTCGACAAATTGTTCACCTTGAAAGCCATCGAAATCAACAGCGTACCCAATCAACAGAGAATCTCCACGTTCGTCGAAGGTAACAAACTGTACATGTTACATTCTTATCATCCGTATTACAAGTTTCTCCTCGATGGCACGATTCAGATAAACGAATTTTCGTACTGGTCTCACGGCAGAAAATCTAGCGTTCCCACCATGACGTTTATATCGAATCGTGGTGTCCAGAAAGCAGGAAACATTCCTCTGGCACGTTGGAACGAAACGCGCAACATATATGAAATACACGAAGACGAAGATCTTACCGTTTTCGACGTGAGTGCCGGCGATAAGCTGATCGTTCAAAACACGAGCGAGGTGCCACCTTCGTTGAATCCCATCACGCTCGTGCTTCTCTTCAAAGGTAATCTCTAAAAAAAAAATGTCTAGGCAAGCCATCGTCGAAGAATTGCTAAAACCTGCACGCCGCAACTACGAATATCAAAAAAAATTGATATTTTTTTTGGCCACACCAGAAATTTAGCCAAGAAGCTATATACAAACACACACACACCCATATACACACATATTTACTTCCAGTTTAAGTTTAATTGGACCCCAGCCTCTACTTGCATATCCAATATTAAAACAATGCAATATGCAGAGACCCTCTAGAATTGCTCCGTGATTCTCTCATTTCTTATATTATATGTTTGCATGTTTCTCCTCTGTGCTAGTGTGTACAATTCCCGAGACGGTAGTATTGATTTTTGCTTTGCATGTTTCTCCTCAGCGCCAGTACTTACAGAAATTCCCGAGTAATGAAGCTTTGCGTGCAAACAAAAAAAATTGCATCAGCCAGTATTGTGAGAGTGGCTGAGGAGAATAGATGTGTTGATACAGTGCTTCTCATACTTACAGGCCTGTTTGGTTTAAATATATATAATTATTCATATTGAACAATATAAAATCTGATATTTGTTGTAATCCACTCATATTTAGAGTCAAGCTTATATTTGTCCCAGCCTGTTATACAAAAATCAATACCAGTGCCAGGTCATTGCCATTCAAGATATGCATGTTCGTGCAGGTATTTGCGGAAGGTCAGTGTGAATGAATATTTATTCTCTTTTTACACTTGTGGGCTATTGGCTTTACAACCTGTCATAAGATAAGCATAGAGATTAGATTTAAAACCCAGGAAATTTTATATAAATACCAAAGCCAAAAATATTAACACACACACACACATACACACATACACACACACAAAGCACAGTGCTGAACCCAACTGATATTTTTATCCAGCATAGAGTTTTGAATTGAAGCCCAGGAAATATATATAATAAACAACAACAAAAATGCCGAATCAAAAATATTGCAATCAGTGTAATAAGAATATATCCAGCCCCAATTGGGCCAGACACCAAAGGAATTGTAACCCAGACAAATACAGAACCCCCACAAAAATATGCCCCAAATGCAATAGAAAATATAGCATGGAATATTTCACATATAAACATAGAGATACTTGCTCTGTACAGTCATCAACATTGCCCCACAACCATCCACATCTGGTCTGAAAAGAAAGCATGAAGCACCTCTTAATGCCAGAGCAGCAAAGCAGCCACGCTATGAACCTATCCATAGCAGTTTTAATGCCCAACTTAGGGATTACCGGTTTGTATCAGAGCCAAGATGTGGCATTGAGAATTTTTTGAACAGTATAAATTCTGATCTGCAGGCAATTCTTAATGCACAAAATGGTTCTTATAAGCTGTCCCTCAAATTGTATACACAATATAAGAAGCCAAATGGCACAAAATTTACACAGCCCCACAAAACAGAAACTGTACCGGTATATTCAAATACAAATTCAGACAAAATAATAAGCAGTTTGATAGATCAATTGAATATTAAACACTCTGAATTTGCAGCGAAAGAGTCTGGATGGAGCCTATGCGGCTCTCCACACAAGTTATATGTTAATATTTATGAATTCAGCCCATTACAAGGATCTACATATCTGCCATTACCTGCCAATATTAAAGACAAACAAGCCGTGGTTAATATTGAAAATAATGATGAGAAATGCTTTTTGTGGTGTATTTTAGCTGCTTTGTATCCAGTTTCAAGAAATCCTCAGAGAATAAGTTATTACAAACAACATGAACATGATTTTGATGAGGCAATGGAGGGTTTAGAATATCCAATGTCTGTTCAGAATATTGATAAATTTGAAAAAAAGGCCAGGCATATCAATGGCAAACAATTATCTATTAATGTATTTATTTGTTCCACTGGCAATTGCCCGATAGAACCTCTCAGAATCAGTACAATTGATGATGAATCTGCTATTCCAATTGATCTGCTCTTAATTGAAGGATATGGCACATATCATTACACTCTGATACATAATCTTGAAGCTTTAGTGAGAACACAACTAGACTAATCTAATAGAATATTTAAGCTGTGCAGAAGATGTTTAACTGTATTTGATGGTCAAAAAATGGTAAATAGGGTTCGGGAAGAAAATGCAGAAATTGCAAAAAACAAGTTAATTGAGCATCTGAAATACTGTGGGAACCATAAACCTGTTCATATGGTGATGCCTAATCCAAGTGAAAATTGCAAATTCAAAAAGTTTGAATCCTTGTTGGAACACCCAGTATATATTGTCTGTGATTTTGAATCAATTCTCAAATCTCTTGCATTCTGCAATCCAGATCCTGAAGAATCTTCAATTACACCATACCAGCTACATGAACCTTCCAGCTTTTATTATGTGGTTGTACAGGATGGTGTTGTTAGTAAAGAATATTCATACATGGGAGCAGATGCCATCAAAATATTTGCACATAAAATAGAAAATGAGTGCCGTGACATAGCATCTAATATTTTATTAAAATCGAAACCCATGTTGCCTTTAACAGAGAAACAGATTGAAGATTTCAACAAAGCAGAAAAATGCCCGGTATGTGATTCTGAATTTTCAGATACAAATATCAAAGTGAAACACCATTCTCATACAGATGGTAAATTCTTAATGGCCCTGTGTAATAGCTGTAATATTAAGATCAAGAGCCCAAGATTTGTCCCCATATTTTGCCATGGAGCATCCAATTATAATTTTCATCATTTGATCAGATATGAGGTGTTTGACAAGCAGAATTTAAATATTTTAGCTGAAAATGATGAGAAATATATATCTATTAGCAAAATAATTAAAGTTAATGGTGTTCCTATTCACATAAGATTTCTTGATTCTTACAGAATTTTATCTGCTAGCCTGGCCACACTGGCAACTCAATTATCTGATGATCAATTCAAAATTACACGTGCATTGTTTCCAAATCAGGACCTGAAATTAATTAGGCGGAAGGGTGTATATCCATATGACTATGTTACAGATTTTTCTAAATTTGATGAGTGTTCTTTGCCACCGCAACAAGCATTTTACAGTAAAATCAGAGGATCTGGAATCACTGATGATGATTATCACCATGCCCAATTGATGTGGAACAATTTAAAATGCCAGACATTTGGTGATTATCACATGGCATATTTAAAACTTGATGTGACCCTCTTAGCTGATATATTGCAGGCATTCAGAAAATCTATGCAAAATTATAAGCTGGATCCAATATATTTTTACAGTGCCCCGGGCCTAGCATGGTCTGCAATGTTTTTAAACACTAAAATGCAATTGGATCTTATCCAAGATCAAGATATGTATCTGTTTATGGAGGAAGATATAAGAGGAGGCATGGTGCAATGTTCTCAGAGATATGCCAGAGCAAATAACAAATATATGCCTGATTATAATCCAGCATTGCCATCAAATTATATACTGTATGTAGATGCAAACAGCCTCTATGGTCATGCCATGATGCAAAAACTGCCATATGCAGGGCTTGAATGGGTTGAAGATTTCAATATTGAAGATCTTAAGGATTTTGATGACAGTAACTATGGCCTGTTCTTAGAGGTTGATCTGACAATTCCTGATGATTTGTACAATAAATTTTCTGATCTGCCCGCAATTCCTGAGGTTCAGTGCTCACCTGGCTCTAAACAGAAGAAGCTCATGATGACACTGGAGCCAAAACAAGGCTATGTCATATATTACAAAAACCTCCAGTTCCTGATGAAACATGGTGTTCAAGTGACCAAAATTGGCAAAGTTTTGAGGTTCAGGCACTCAAGATGGTTGAAATCATATATTGATACAAACACGGAGCTTCGAACATCTGCAAAGAGCCAATCTGATAAGGCCTTGTTTAAATTGATGGTCAATTCTGTATATGGCAAAACAATTGAAAATGTCAGAAAACATACCGATGTTAAAATAATTACTGACCCCAGCCTGAGCAAAAAATTGGTTGCAAAGCTTAATTTCAATTATAGAAGAATTTATGATGAAAATATGGCACTTTTCAACATGAAAAAAACAAAGATTAAGTTTGATAAACCTATTTATGTAGGGGCTACAATATTGGAATTGGCCAAATTACATATGTTAATATTGTATTATGATGTGTTGAAACCTTTTTAAGGTGATAATGTAAAATTGATGTACATGGACACGGATAGTTTTATTCTTGATATTAAAACAGAAGATGTTTATCAAGATATTTCCCATCCTGAATTGTTTAAATATTTTGATACCAGTGAACATACAAAGATTCAACCCCACAACAAAAAGGTGCCCGGCAAGTTAAAAGATGAGACACTTGGTGATGTTATTGTGGTATTTGCTGGGTTAAGTGCCAAGATGTATAGTTTTAAAACATGTAGTGGTGTTGTCAAAAAAGCCAAGGGTATTGGCAGAGTGACTGTTGACAAAGAGCTTGAATTTGAAGATTATGAAAATTGCATCAAATCCCAGAATTTAATCAGAACATCAGAATCCAGAATTCAGAGTGTGGATCACTTATTGACTAGCAATATTGTAAGAAAAGTGGCTCTGGACCCACATGATGATAAGAGATGTATTTTATCATGTGGCATACATACTCTACCATGGGGTTATTGTGATTTGAAAAATGGCAAACAATGCACAAGCACAGAGCATGATTTGAAATAAATAAACATGCCTATGAACTTATTTCGGTTCAAAAAACAAGGTATTATGGATCTGCCAACACCACAACCCTCTTCTGATATGCTGTCTAAACTGAGTGGCTTGTTAATTATTCATCTGAACAGCATACTTACAGATATTGATGATGAAACAGGCAAAATATTGTACATATTTAACAATAATTTAAATCATTACCAATTACCTGTAGGTGGGCAATTGCAATTTATTACAACCCCTGAGGGTGATGTCAAGATTTCAGTAGGGAGAAATATTTACAGAATTAAGCACTCAAACATGGTTTCTGGCACTGTATATACTGTTTCTGCTGGTGACTGCTTATATATTATGGCAGGATCCCTGGATCTTATGACAAGCTTATACCCTTTTTTATAGAATTAAGAATCAGGTATTCAATAATAAATAACTACTAAACAAAATGCCTAATGATATTTTTGGCCATACAAGACATGAAGATCACAGTGATGAGATTTTGATGCTTGATGTCAGAGTCAAGAAATTAAGAAGTGATTTACAAGCTTTACAAACCACACTCAATGCCAGTCTTCAATTAGAAATTACAAATTTACAATCACAATGCATGGACCCTCTTCTTAAAATTGATTCTGAACTCAAATTGTTGCTTCAGAAATATACTGACCTGGCGACATTGGATAATTTTCAAAGTTTCAAGCCAAATTTAAGACCCAGGCTAACAACTCTGAGCAATTGAAACAACAATTGGAAGAGCAGATAAATAATGTCCAGACACAGCTCCAAACAATTGTCAAAAGCATAAAATCACAAGATTTTGATCTAGTGATTTCCACTCTAAAAAAACAGATTCAGTCACTCCAAATACCTAATCTGGACCCTCTGAACAATGCCATAGCCGAGGTTAAAGAAAAAATTGAGACACTTGAAAATTTTATGAACAATTTGCCATCTTCTGATGCTTTGAATGCAATAACTCGGAGTGTTGCAAACATTAAGCTGCAACTTGAAACATATGAAGATTTTGGAAAAATTCAAAGTTCCATAACCCATCTTGAAGGTACAATAGCAGCAGTGCAAAGTGATTTGTCAAATGTACTTGAATCCCGATTGCCTGGGATTGTAGATACACTTGTCAGTGTCCAGCAACAAATCACAAAGCTTGAAAACCTCAACACTGAATCTGAACTATCTCATTTTCATCACTTGATAGATGATATCCAAACAAAACTTGAAATTTTACAACAATCCACACCCTCTCAGGCAGATATAGCCCTGCTCCAAAATGCTATGCAAAATGTGGCTGATGCTTCTGAATTAAACAATGTGAAATTGGCACTTGAATTTTTACAAAATACAGTATCAAATTTGCCTACATCACAGGAACTTAAAAATATTAAGAGAGCTGTGAATCGCATATTGAAATCAGAAGATATCAGGAATATCCAGACAGAGATCAAACAACTTACTCAGACAGTGGCCACTCTACCAACCAATCAACATATTAATGAACTGCATGCCCTGTTTGAGGATATCAGAAGACAGGTCCATGATCTTACTGCTCAAAATTCAAAACTGGCAGTTGTTGAAAATTTACAGCAAAATGTAGCTAATATCAAGCAACAGCTAGGGACCATGGAATCCAATCAAGCAAATGCTCTGTCTGTTTTTGCCACACAGCTTCTAGAGATTGTGCAACAATACAAGAAACTTGTTGTGGACATAAAAATCAAGCCAGGCCATGATGATGTTGTTGAATCTGTAACAAGTAGATTGCTCACAGCAGAGAAAGAAATAACTGGCATAATTGAAAATCCTAAACATACAGTAATTCTTGAATTGTACAGTATCCCCAACAAAGAATATGATTCACCATTTACACCAGGTGGCAAAATAGACCAATCAAGATCAAATATTGGCTTCAACCACAGGCACACCACTACCCTACCTTATCAATAACAAATGCCGATAACAAAACAAAAATCACCAGTGTAGAATTAGAGGATTTTACAGATCCCAATACATTGGAAACAGCCTATACTGAAGATGATGGCTCTTTGGAATTTAAAATACAAATAGGGGACAAATTATATTTAGAAAATCCTGCAGTCTCAGCTGCTGAACACCCCATAGTTGCAATATTCTTGTTTACATATTATATCTAGAAAAATTATTGTTGATGAATTACACAGACAAGCCCGACATAATTTTAAGAGACTCCCAGTAGTCACAAAGGGCATAGATGATTTATGGCAAAGCGACTTGATTGAAATGGCCAGTGGACAGTTGAAAAACTTAGACAAAATCAACAAGGGCTACAAGTATCTACTCACTTTAATAGACACATTTTCAAAATTTGCCTGGGCTGTGCCACTCAAATCCAAGACTGGAAAATGTGTTACAGAAGCCCACAGGACAATCATCAATCAGAGTGGAAGATCCCCGCGCTATTTGCAAACAGATAATGGCAAAGAATTTTATAATTCAGTGTTTCAACAATTTATTAAAAGCCAGGCAATTAAACATTATTCGAGTTACAGTGATCTCAAGGCCTCAATTGTAGAGAGATTCAACAGAACCTTAAAAAATCTTATGTATAAACAATTTACACTTCAAGGTAATTATAAATGGATTAATATTCTTCCAGAACTTCTACAAAAATATAACAACTCGGTCCATTCCACAATCAACATGAAACCCTCTGAAGTAACTTCATCTGATGAGCAAAAATTGATCAGGACTGTTTATTATCCTAAATATCAGCCAACAGCAAAAAAACCTAAATACAAGGTGGGGGATCAAGTAAGAATCAGCAAATATAAGCACTTATTCAAGAGAGGCTTTACAAGAAACTGGAGCACTGAATTATTTACAGTGGTTCAGGTTAAACCCGGGACCCTTAACACATATATAATAAAGGATCACCGAGGAGAAATTCTCAAAGGCAGGTTCTATGAACAAGAGCTCAGCAAAACTAAACAGCCTGACACATATCTCATAGAAAAAATTATCCGCAGAAAAGGCAACAAGTTACTTGTCAAATGGCTAGGACTCCCAGAACACAGCTGGATCGATGCAAACAAAATAATAATATGAGCACCTGGGATGTTATAAAGAGGCTGCCTGAACCTGAACAGCAGAATAAGAGAAATGGCAAATTGCTCCCTGATAATATTAGGTGTCTTATTGTTGGGCCATCTGCTTGTGGTAAAACTACACTAATGGTTGATAATTTTTATTGGCACCCAACTGGTTAGACTGGAAAAACAGGCACTTGTATATCTTCTCTAAGATCTTGGAACAATTAAAACATCAGCAGCTCATGAAGCTTTATGATGGATTGGATATTGCCACTTTTGAACCAGATGTTAAGCCACTCCATGAATGTCTCGATAATTCTGTTGTTGTGTTTGATGACATTACACTGGATAATCAAAACAAGGTTAGAAATTTTTTTACACAGGGCCGACACAAAAACATTGATTGCTTCTACCTGGCACAGACTTTTTCAAAAATACCCAAGCAACTGATCCGAGACAACAGCAATTTTATATGTGTGTTTCATCAGGATCATACCAACCTCAAACACATACATGATGAATATGTAGGTGGGGACTTGAGCTACAATGATTTTTCCAAGTTTTGCAGCTGGTGCTGGAACCAGGACAGTTATGGGTTTGTCACAATTGATATGACAAGAACACCTAATACTGGCAAATACAGAAATAAAATCAACAATTTTCTAGACATTGAAACATATATAAATAAACATGAAAAGGCCAATCATTGATGATCTTAAATTAAGAGATTATCTTGTAAAAAGATTTAAGGGATGGAAATCAGAGAACCGAGGAATTTATGAAAAACACAAACAAACAGAACAGCCTGTAATTGATGCTATTAATAATTTAGGTAAGAATATCAAAACTGTTACAGAGCAAAATCATAATTTGCTCACAGAGCTTGTACCTGTAGCTGCTAGGAACATATTAGATTATCCATTCACCCCACTTTCCAGTATTCACACACCTAGTCCTATTGCTCCTAGAAGAATTGAGGCTAGTCAGGATCCTATTGAATTGGGTCTTCTTGCACAAAAATATTTAACCACACCTAAAGACAATAAAGATGAGGTGTTTGGCTTATATGCTGACACAGAGCTTGATGGCAGCATCATACATAGAATTGGCAATTTCAGAGTAACATTTATGGGAGATGATATAATTGTATATTCAGAATCTCGTCTCGGAGAAAAAGGTGCTTTTGTTAAGTACACCGGCACACCTGGATTGTGGGAATTGATGACTAGGAAAAGGCCTGGCAGCTATACAGATCAGGATTATGAGCGTTACAAAGAAATATTAATAAAATCAGATGCTCTATACCAGAACAATGATCCCACACAAAAAAGAGTCAAGTCGAGCAGTGGGGCAAAATACAATAATTTAATCAAGCCCATATGGTCACAAATCAAGACTGGCAGTGGAATCAAACAATACAACACCCTGCCCAAAGAATTTGTGTGGGTTGATGATGTCAGGAAACTTGTAGATAGGCTATTGGTGATAGTTGGGGAGGAAAATGCTGGGAACCACAATTTTCACAATGAAAAGGTTGGAATTATGGACATGATAAGCACCAAATTATCTAATTTTATAGTGAATGACACTAAAGGGATTGGATATCTCATAAAAATTATTAATACTCTACCCCCCAAATTTTGGAATATTTCTGAGGGCCGGGGCTTGGTTAATGATATTATAAACAAGCTGCCATTTGAACTACACATTCCAGGCTATCAGTATTGTGGTCCCGGTACAAAACTGGATCATAGATTAAACAGAGGTGATCCAGGTGTTAATCCCTTAGATGCTGCTTGTAGAGACCATGATATTGCATACAACACACATTCTGATCTTGACAAGAGACATGTTGCAGACAGGAAATTAGAAGAGGCTGCATTTGGTAGATTTGTAAGCAAAGATGCTTCTTTGAGTGAAAAAATAGCAGCATTGGGAACCACCATAGCTATGAGCACCAAACAAAAATTGGGGTGGGGGTTGTGAATATGTATATAATAAACCTACAATGAAGGCCAAGGGTGTTATGTATCAAATACCTTATGCAGGTCTCAAATCTCTTAAAACTATTGACAGTCTTTTGACCAAAAAGCAGCGCAAGAAAAAAAATTCTTGTATTGCAAAGGGGCATGGTATGAAATTGTTACTTAGCACCCCCCAATTAAAAAAAATACAGCAATCAAGAAAAAAATCACATGTGGGGGGATTCATATTTACCATCCCTGCCATCTTAGCTGCTCTCTGGGGCTGTTGGGAGCTTGGCCGGGGAATCAGCTGCCATAGCAAAAACAGTAATAGATGCCAAGAAAAATAGGGCAGAATTAGATGAGCAGAAGCGCCATAACCTGGCAATGGAGAAACAAGGCAAAGGTGTTAAGAGATCCATGAATAAGTTTAAAAAAAACAAGAGCCGCTTACAAACCAAGATATTGAAGCTTTAATCAAGCCACTGGGCATCAAACATTTTAGAGGTGTGTACATGTCTGATTCTCTACCAGAACAACCACTCAACAAAGAGTGTGGCATTGTTAATTTGGATGAGTACAAAAATCAGGGCACTCACTGGATTTGCTATCTTAAATATTTAAAAAATGAGGCATTTGTGTTTGATTCATTTGGAGGTGTTCAATCTGAAAATTTAATAAAATATCTAAAATCACCTAATCTTTATTACAATAATGCCCGTGTTCAAAATTTCAAAGATGTTAATTGTGGACATTTGTGTTTATCTGTTCTTAGATATATGTCTCAAATAAATAAACCATCAATTGAAGATTTTCAAAAAGCCTTGTGGTATTTAAAACATCATGGAGGTATTCCATCTCACCAGCCAAAATTCAATATTGAAACTCAAATTGCATGATGACATTGTATATCCCAAAACAATAGCTCTCAGGGCATTTTATGGCATGTACCTAATCCCCAATATTACACACCACAACAACACAATTGCAGTAGGGGATGAAAAAATTGTCATCACTCCAGGGCAATATAATCTGTCCACTCTAAATGCTCAATTACCCAGAGGTGTAGTGTTAAGTCAAAATTCTGTCACTCACAGAGTGGAGATTGTATCTGCTACAGAAACAGTGGATCTGGGTACTATAGGAGAGCTGTTAGGATTTGAGAACAACACAAAACTTGAACCAGGCATCAAACACACTGCTATGAATATACCCAAATTCTTAGCCATAGAGACTCTGAATATTCACTGTAATGTGGCTGAGGGTATGATCACCAAATCAAATGGCATAGGCACTCACAAACAAACCGGCATCATTGCAACATTCAAACCTAATTCTGAATTCATGGAGCCCATCATCTACAATCCATCCCCAACCTTATATTTTCCTGTGTGCCATAATAGAATAGATTATATTGAATTGATGGTCACTAATGAAAAAGAAGAATTAGTTGATTTTGCTGGAGCCACAACAACTGCCATCATAGAAATTAACATTTAAATAAAAATACATACAAGAAGGAAATGGAAAATATTGAGAGTTATGAGCTACAATCATTCCCCCCAAACAGGAGGACATTTGCAAATTTAAATCAACCCAACACAGAGGTTGAGGTTGATCTTGATGTAGGGGATGGATTTATACACCCCCACAGAGCAGATCTATACATCAAATTTGATGTTGTAAAGCTCGATGGAACAGATTATCCGGCAAATACAAATATAAGACTTGTAGACAATTTTGTGCCACATCTATTCTCTGAAATTGAGATCAGAAAGCATGGCGTTGTTATAAACAGAGTGGATTATCCCGGCATTACCTCCACAGCTTTGGCCACATTAAAATTATCCAAAACCGAGGCTTCATACTACAAAATCGGTGGATTTGAGGCTGGTGATAAGATATTATCTAAGAACCACACAGTACTGTTCCCTATGCGCCTATTGCCAGGATTCTTCTCAGATTATAAATAAATTATGTGGAAGGGTGGGTTAAGAATTACATTTAGAAGAGCTGCAAATGATAATAATGCTTTGATGAGGTACAGTGCAATAAACTCTACAGGGGAAGCTCTGCCCAATACCCTACCAGATGCAGGCAAATGCATTATTCAGACTATGGAGTTAAGAATCCCTGTTGTTGAGTATGAAGCCAGTTATGCTCTTAAATACAAAGCTGATATAATAAAAAATCCACAGGTTCCTCTACAATTTTATACATATCAATGCGTACAGAAGCCTGCATCTGGTACATATTATGAGTTTGATGCTACAAATTCATTCTCCAGCATACAATTTGACATGCCTGATTTTGTGGTGGTACTGTTTCAGACTGGAAGACACAACAATCAGGAAAAAAATTCAAGTAAATTTGATAGCTGCAACATCAAGAACATATATCTTAAAAATGGCAGAAATGAGGTCTTTCCTAGAGAAAATTACAATTTAGACATGTCCAAGAATGATTTCCTTAAATTATATGAGGCTTTTTCTTCCTTCAAAAGAGTCACTACTGGCAATACGGATATGTATTACACACCAGATGAATTCAAGGCACAGAGACCCATGTTTGTAATTAACACTTCAAAAAGGAAACAAGTTGTGGTGAATGACAGAACAAATATTAAAATTATCTGTGAATTCCATGAGGCATTACCTGATGACACCATATGTAGTGTTATTCTTATAGGTGAAAAATCATATGTTTATGATGTAAGAAATGAGAGAGTCACGGAGCAATTCTAGAAGATATTTGTTCTATTATCCTGTAGTACAACACACAAACCTCAACTGTATATCAGCTAGCAGTGAATATCTTATGTGTGGGCAGTTGTATATATTTCAATCTTATATATTTTATCACGACTCAAACCCAAAGCCCCTGATTACAATGCCACAATATTAACACGTCTCCAAATGGAATATGCCCACATTTTACTGGGTTCTGAACCCAGAAGCTAATACAGATAAAATTGGATTTTGTCTGTACAATGAATTATTCTCTAAGTCTTTGCCTAGGCTTATATTATCAGAATAGAATTGCTTTCAGCATGAAGGGGGGCAGTTCATTGCCACTGTGTGAAAATATGTATTTTTATCTCAATAATCTTTGTTACACTTTTACATGTTGCAGACATGTTACACTTTTTCCCCTGTCGCACAGAAAGATTAATGGCCCCTTCAGTGAATCGCACGGAAAAATCATTAATGCTCCCTTCTAGCGTGTAGATTTTATCTCTTGCGTGCCGGCAAGGCATGGAGGCAAAACATTAGTCTTTTGATAGATTAATATCAATTCATGCATTTCCGAGCTATAATTGCTTACCCCAGCAATGGAATTGATCAGAGATTGGAAAAAAGCAGGCAACAGCTCAAATTTGTGTATTAAATTAGATCTGTAAGTTATAGAGCATAGAAATATTGCCAAAAACAATATCAAAAAAGCCATATTTTTGACAAGTTTATAAACAACAATCACACAGATATAGCTTTTACACACATGGCCGAATCTGTCTGAGCAGAGGAGGGAGGGGGGTTTCAGATCTGGGAGCTATCAACTAGCAGTAATTATTCTCAAAATCTCACGTATGGAAATATTATTTTGCCACATGTATTTCAATCTATCAGGACTTGAACCCAGAGCCCCTTGTTTACAAGACAACAATATTAACATTTTGCCATCAGGGGAGGCTTCACATTTTATGAGGACTTAAACCCGAGCCTTTTGATTACAAGGCAATAAAAACCATGCACCACACTCTACTGGCTCTCAGAACCCAATAAATATCAATTCAAGATTCCTGGGATTTTGACAGAAAAACATACTATAAACAATAAGATGATAAGAGAACTTGGCTTAGTTTTAAGTATAGACAAATCAATCTGAGGGGCTCATCATTTCTCAGAAAATTCCTGAGGGCATTTTTACAAAAATCTTAGATTAGGCAGGGTTCCTAGAGCAAAAAGCTCATATGCTCATGTTGAGCTTGTTTTAAGTGTAAGCAAATCTGCTGGAGGGGGGCTCATCATTTATCGAGCTGGTAATATCATCAATACCACTATTAATGGATCACCTCCGAGAAATAAGCGGAATGAAATGTTCCCATCCCGAGACTCTCTTTCGAGCCGCAGACAAAAAAATTGACGATAGGTTAGACGAGCTGCACGAGTGGAGGCAGGGGAGAAGAATATTTACCGAAGACTGGTAAGCGTCGAACATTGAAACTGTCGATCTTGTAAACCACATGATAGCATTAGGCGAAGCAGAAACTTTTTTCTTTCCCAGAATACATATATATAATTAACAAACAGCCACCTATTCTCAGTTGTGTTGAGTGAGACGATATAAATAACACACCGTAACCTAGCGGAAAAAAAAGTTGTTCTCTTTTCCAGATAACATAGCATCAAAAAAATGAAGCCCAAGGGAGTAGTGTACAAGATACCATATTCGAATCTTAAAAATCTAGGTGCCCTGGATGGTTTACTCACCAAGAAACAACGCGAGAAGAAACGTTCTTGCCTGTCCAAAGGTCACGGAATGAAATTACTTCTCAGCACACCTCAATTGAAAAGATTGCAGCGTTCACGAAAACAGCAAAAGATCGGAGGTTTCATATTCAGCATCCCGGCCATCCTGGCAGCATTGGGGGCCGTTGGAAGTTTGGCTGGGGGTAGCGCCGCCATCGCGAAAACCGTGATCGACGCAAAAAAAAGAAAAAGGCGGAATTGGAAGAACAGAAACGTCACAATCTGGTCATGGAGAAGAAGGGGAAGGGGGTCATGAGGAAGTTTAAAAAAAAGAAACAGCACTCACCAACCGAGACATTGAATCTCTGATCAAATCATTACAAATCAAACACTTCAGAGGAGTTTTCATGTCCGACTCGTTACCTTCAACCGTTAAAAAAGCGAATGCGGCGTAGTCAACTTGGACAGTCAAGAAAATCAAAGCACGCATTGGATATGTTACCACAAAAATGCAAACATTAACAAAGCATTTGTTTTCGATTCTTTCGGAGGTGTTCCACCTACAAATTTAGTCCATTATCTGAAAACGAACAACCTATACTACAACGACGAACACATTCAAAATTTTGGAGACGCGAACTGCGGTCATCTCTGTCTCTCCATGCTCACGTTTCTCTCTAAAATAAATAAGCCATCGGTGGAAGATTTCCAGAAAGCATTGTGGAACCTTAAACACGATGGGCGTGTTTCATCTCACGAGTGAATCTACAATCTTGAAACTCACGCTGCACGACGACATCGTCTATCCTAAATCCATAGCTTTACGTGCATTCTACAGCATGTACCTCATACCTAACGTCATGCAGCACAACAACAAAATTAGCGTCGGAAGTGAATATATCGTCGTCACACCAGGCCAATACAATCTTTCTACTTTGCAAGCTCAATTACCCAAAGGCACGTATATTTCTCAAAAGTCAGTCACTCACAGAGTGGAAATCATATCGGCGTCGGAGACGGTGGACATTGGCACCATAGGAGAACTTTAGGTTTCGAGAATAACACCAAACTCGAAGCTGGCATCAAACACGTAACAGCCAATATTCCTAAATTCTTGGCCATAGAGACTCTGAATGTACACTGTAACGTAGTGTAAGGAATGATTACGAAATCCGACGGATTAGGAAGTCACAAGCAGACGGGAATCATCGCCACTTTCAAATCAAGTTCCGAGTTCATGGAACCGATCATCTACTTCCCCTATTCGTCGATCTATTTTCTAGTATGTCGCAACCGCATAGACAACATAGAAATGTGACGAACGAGAAAGGTGACGAACGAGAAAGCGACATTGTGGATTTCGCATTTGCAACGACCACGGCCATCGTGGAGATCAACGTATAATAAATAACACATTGTGAAAAAAAATGGAGTAAATCGAAAAGTAGTGGGGTTTGTGGTATTATAAACCCGAGAAAGTATGAACCCCCCTCAGGCAGATTTGCCTACACTTAAAACTAGCTCAACATGCCCATATGAGCTTTTTGCTCAAGTGTGGAACTCTGTCTAATCCAAGATTTTTGTAAAAATGCCCTCGGGAATTTTCCGAGAAAGTATGACCCCCTCAGATTGATTTGCCTACACTTATAAAAGGCACTTCTGTGAGATTGTTGTCCATAAATTTGTTAGAAATATGCCCCTCCTGATATTTTTTTTGGCCACACCTAAATCTAGGCCACCCACACCCACACCCACCCACACCCACCCACCCACACATATTTACTTCCGGTCCACTTCCGGTCCACTTCCGGTTCACTTCCGGTCCACTTCCGGTTTGCCTACTTCCGGTCCACTTCCGGTCCACTTGTGGCCTATTTCTGGTTTATTTATATTGCATCTGCTGTGCAACAAATTATTATGCAATAAATTATTAGACACGTTTTGTTTTCTGATTGGTTGGTTATGACATGATGTGATGATGTGTTATATTCTGATTGGCTTATTGTTTCAGATATTTTCAATGCGGTCCGTGCTTAGGGTATATAAAGAGATTTTGCATTGCATATCAGCCAGTATTGTGAGAGCTGTTGAAGAGAAAGGGTGTGTTGTTGCAGTGCTGCTCATATTTTTTAAACACAAAAATATTGCAGATTTGTATAAATTGAATTACAAATCTATTTGATTTAATTGACAACCTGTTATTAAGTATAGAGTTTTGATTTGAACCCCAATAAATTTTATATAAATACCAAAGCCAAAAATATTAACACACATACACACACACACACACACACACACACACACACACACACACACACACACACACACACACACACACACACATATATACACACACAAATCACACTGCTGAACCCAACTGATATTTATTATTAAGCATAGAATTTTGATTTGAATCCAAAGAAATTGTATATAATAAACAACAACAAAAATGCCAAATCAAAAATATTGTAATCAATGCAATAAGAATATATCGAGCCCAATTGGGCTAAGCATCAAAGGAATTGTAATCCAGACAAATACAGAACTCCCACAAAAATATGCCCCAATGCCATAGAAAATATAGCATGGAATATTTCACATATAAACATAAAGATACTTGTTCTGCACAGTCATCAATATTGCCCCCACAACCATCTACATCTGGTCTGAAAAGGAAGCATGAAGCACCTGTTAATGCTGGACCTGCAAAGCAGCCACGCTATGAACCCATCCATAGCAGTTTTAATAGCCAATTAAGGGATTACCGGTTTGTATCAGAGCCAAGATGCGGTATTAAGAATTTTTTGAACAGTATAAATCCTGATGTGCAGGCAATTCTAAATGAACAAAAATGGCTCTTTTTAGCTGTCCCTCAAATTGTTTACACAATATAAGAAGCCAAATGGCACAAAATTTACACAGCCCCACATAACAGAAACTGTACCGGTATATTATAATGCAAATTCAGACAAAATAATAAGCAGTTTGATAGATCAATTGAATAATAAACACTCTGAATTTGCAGCAAAAGAGTCTGGATGGAGCCTATGCGGTTCTCCACACAAGTTATATGTCAATATTTATGAATTCAGCCCATTACAAGGATCTACATATCTGCCATTACCTGCCAATATTAAAAACAAAAGAGCCGTAGTTAATATAGAAAATACCGACCAGAAATGCTTTTTGTGGTGTATTTTAGCTGCTTTGTTTCCAGTTTTAAATCATCCTGAGAGAATAAGTTATTATAAACAACATGAACATATTTTTAATGAAGCAATGGAGGGTTTAGAATATCCAATGTCTGTTCAGAATATTGATAAATTTGAAAAAAAAGGCCCGGAATATCAATGGTAAACAATTATCTATTAATGTATTTATTTGTTCCACTGGCCGTGGCAATTGCTTGATAGAACCTCTCAGAATCAGTACAATTGATGATGATTCTGCTGTCCCGATTGATCTGCTCTTAATTGAAGGGGATGGCACATATCATTACACTTTGATACATAATCTTGAAGCTTTAGTCAGAACACAACTAGACAAATCCAATACAATATTCAAGTTGTGCAGAAGATGTTTAACTGTATTTGATGGCAGGAAAATGGTAAATAAAATTCGGGAAGAGAATGCAGAAATTCTAAAAACAAATTAATTGAGCATCTGAAATACTGTGGCAACTATAAACCTGTTCATATGGTGATGCCAATGCCAAGTGAAAATGCAAAATTCAAAACATTTGAAGCCTTTTTGGAACACCCAGCATATATTGTCTGTGATTTTGAATCAAACCTCAAACATCTTGCATTCTGCAATCCAGATCCTGAAGAATCTTCAATTACACTATACCAGCTACATGAACCTTCCAGCTTTTGTTATGTGATTGTACAGGATGTTGTTGTTAGTAAAAAAGATTCATACATGGGACCAGATGCCATCAAAAAATTTGCACATAGAATAGAAAATGAGTGCTATGACATAGCATCTAATATCTTATTAAAATCAAAACCCATGTTGCCTTTAACAGAGAAACAGATTGAAGATTTCAACAAAGCAGAAAAATGCCCGGTATGTGATTCTGAATTTTCAGATACAAATATCAAGGTGAAACACCATTCTCATACAGATGGTAAATTCAAAATGGCCCTGTGTAATAGCTGTAATATTAAGATCTAGAGAACAAAATTTGTCCCAATATTTTGCCATGGTGCATCCAATTATGATTTTCACCATCTGATCAGGTACGAGGGGTTTGACAAGCAGAATTTAAATATTTTAGCAGAAAATTATGAGAAATATATTGCTATTAGCAAAATAATTAAAGTTAATGGTGTTCCTATTCACTTAAGATTTCTTGATTCATACAGAATTTTATCGGCTAGCCTGGCTACACTGGCCACTCAATTATCTGATGATCAATTCAAAATCACATGTGCTTTGTTTCCAAATCAGGACCTGAAATTAATTAGGCGGAAGGGTGTATATCCATATGACTATGTTACAGATTTTTCTAAATTTGATGAGTGTTCTTTGCCACCGCAACAAGCATTTTACAGTAAAATCAGAGGATCTGGAATCACTGATGAAGATTATCACCATGCCCAATTGATGTGGAACAATTTAAAATGCCAGACATTTGGTGATTATCACATGGCATATTTAAAACTTGATGTGACCCTCTTAGCTGATATATTGCAGGCATTCAGAAAATCTATGCAAAATTATAAGCTGGATCCAATATATTTTTACAGTGCCCCGGGCCTAGCATGGTCTGCAATGTTTTTAAACACTAAAATGCAATTGGATCTTATCCAAGATCAAGATATGTATCTGTTTATGGAGCAATGTATAAGAGGAGGCATGGTGCAATGCTCTGAGAGATATGCCAGAGGAAATAACAAATATATTCCTGATTATTATCCAGCACTGAAATCAAATTATATACTGTATGTGGATGCAAACAGCCTGTATGGTTATGCCATGATGGATAAACTACCATATGCAGGGCTTGAATGGGTCGAAGATTTTAATATTGAGAATCTTAAGGACTGTGATGACAGTAACTATGGCCTCTTCTTAGAGGTTGATCTGACAATTCCTGATGATTTACACAACATATTTTCTGATCTGCCCCCAATTCCCGAGGTTCAGTGTTCACCTGGCTCTAAACAGAAGAAATTGATGATGACTCTGGAGCCAAAACAGGGCTATGTCATATATTACAAAAACCTCCAGTTCCTGATGCATCATGGTGTCCAAGTGAGCAAAGTTGGCAAAGTTTTGAGGTTCAGGCACTTAAAATGGTTGAAGCCATATATTAATACAAACATCTGCAAAAAGTCAATTTGATAAGGCCTTGTTTAAATTGATGGTCAATTCTGTGTATGGCAAAACTATTGAAAATGTTAGAAAACATACCGATGTTAAAATAATTACTGACCCCAGCCTGAGCAAAAAATTGGTTGCAAAGCCCAACTTCAATTATAGAAGAATTTATGATGAAAATATGGCACTTTTCAACATGAAAAAAACAAAGATTAAGTTTGATAAACCTATTTATTTAGGAGCTGTGATTTGGAATTGGCCAAATTACACATGTTAAAATTGTATTATGATGTGTTGAAGCCTTTTTATAAGGATCGTGTAAAATTGATGTACATGGACACTGATAGTTTTGTTCTTGATATTCAAACAGAAGATGTTTATAAAGATATGTCACAGCCTGCATTGCTTGAATATTTTGATACCAGTGAACATTCAAAAATTTAACCCCACAACAAAAAGGTGCCTGGCAAGTTAAAAGATGAGACACTTGGTGATGTTATTGTGGCATTTGCTGGGTTAAGGGCCAAAATGTACAGCTTTGAAACATGTAGTGGTGTTGTTGCCAAAAAGGCCAAGGGCATTGGCAGAGTAACTGTTGAAAAAGAGCTTGAATTTGAAGATTACAAAAATTGCTTCAAATCATGTAGCACAATCAGAACATCAGAATCCAGAATTCAGAGTGAGGATCACTTATTGACTAGCAATATTGTAAGAAAAGTGGCTCTGGACCCACATGATGATAAGAGATGCATTTTATCATGTGGCATACATACTTTACCATGGGGTCATTGTGATTTGAAAAATGGCAACCAATGCCCAATCACAGAGCATGATTTGAAATAAATAAACATGCCTATGAACTTATTTGGGTTCAAAAAACAGGCTATTATTTAGCTGCCAACACCGCAAGCCTCTTCTGATATAATATCTAAACTAAGTGGTTTCTTAATTATTCATCTGAACAGCATACTTACAGATGTTGATGATAAAACAGGCAAAACATTGTACATATTTAACAATAATTTAAATTATTACCAATTACCTGTAGGTGGGCAATTGCAATTTATTACAACCCCTGAGGGTGATGTTCAAAATTTCAGTAGGGAGAAATATTTACAGAATTAAGCACTCAAACATGATTTCTGGCACTGTATATACTGTTTCTGCTGGTGACTGCTTATATATTGAGGTCCCGGGATCATATGACAAGCTTATACCCTTTTTTATAGAATTAAGAATCAGATATTCAATAATAAATAACCCCTAAAACAAAAATGCCTAATGATATATTTGGCCATACAAGACATGAAGATCACAGTGATGAGATTCTGATGCTTGATGTCAGAGTCAAGAAATTAAGAAGTGATTTACAAGCTTTACAAACCACACTCAATGCCAGTCTTCAATTAGAAATTACAAATTTGCAATCACAATGCATGGACCCTCTTCTTAAAATTGATTCTGAACTCAAATTGCTGCTTCAGAAATATACTGATTTGGCCACATTGGATAATTTTCAAAGTTTAGAAGAAGCTGTAGCAGCTCTTCAAGCCAAATTTAAGACCCAGGCTAACAACTCTGAGCAATTGAAACAACAATTAGAAGAAGAGATTAATAATGTCCAGACACAACTCCAAACAATTGTCAAAAGCATAAAATCACAAGAAGATTTTGATCTAGTGATTTCCACTCTAAAAGAACAGATTCAGTCACTGGAGATACCAAATCTTGATCCTCTGAACAATGCCATAGCCGAGGTTAAAGAAAAAATTGAGACACTTGAAAATTTTATGAACAACTTGCCATCTTCTGATGCTTTGAGTGCAATACCTCGCAGTGTAGCAAATGTTAAGCTGCAACTTGAAACATATGAAAATTTTGGAAAAATTCAAAGTACCATAAACCATCTTGAAGGTACCATAGCAGCAGTGCAAAATGATTTGACAAATGTACAAGAATCCCGATTGCCTGGGATTGTAGATACCCTTGTCAGTGTCCAGCAACAAATCACAAAGCTTGAAAACCTCAACACTAAATCTGAGCTATCTCATTTTCATCACTTGATTGATGATATCCAAACAAAGCTTGAAATTTTACAACAATCAACACCCTCTCAGGCAGATATAGCCCTGCTCCAAGATGCTATGCGTGGTGTGGCTGATGCTTCTGAATTAAACAATGTGAAATTGGCACTTGAATCTTTGCAGAAAACTGTATCACATCTACCTACTTCACAGGAACTTAAAAATATAAAGAGAGCAGTGAATCGCATATTGAAATCAGAAGATATCAGGAATATCCCAGCAGAGATCAAACAACTTATTCAGACAGTAGCCACTCTTCCAACCAATCAACATATTAATGAACTGCATGCCCTGTTTGAGGATATCAGAAGACAGGTCCATGATCTTACAGCTCAAAATTCAAAATTGGCAATTGTTGAAAATTTACAGCAAATTGTAGCCAATATCAAGACACAGCTAGGGACCATGGAATCCAATCAAGCAAATGCTCTGTCTGTTTTTGCCACCCAGCTACAAGAAATTGTGCAACAATACAAGAAACTTGTTGTGGACATAAAAATCAAGCCAGGCCATGATGATGTTGTTAGGACTATCAATGAGCACCTTGAATCTGTAACAAGTATATTGCTTACAACAGAAAAAGAAATAACAGGCATAATCGAGAATCCAAAACATACAGTAATTCTTGAATTGTACAGCATCCCCAACAAAGAATATGATTCTCCATTTACACCAGGTGGCAAAATATATATGCTGTCCCCTGCACAATTTTATTACCAATTTTTTGTTGGGGGCACATTGAGACCAATCAAGTTCAAATATTGGCTACAGCCACAGGCACACCACTACCCCACCTTATCAATAACAAATGCTGATAACAAAGTAAAAATCACCAGTGTAGAATTAGAGGATTTTACAGATCCCAATATATTAGAAACAGTCTATGCTGAAGATGATGGCTCTCTGGAATTTAAAATACAAATAGGGGACAAATTATATTTAGAAAATCCTGCAGTAAATGCTGCTGAACACCCTATAGTTGCAATATTCTTGTATACATATTATGTCTAGACAAATTATTGTTGATGAATTACACAGACAAGCCAGACATAAGTTTAAGAGACTGCCAGTAGTCACAAAGGGCATAGATGATTTATGGCAGAGCGACTTGAATGAAATGGCAAGTGGACAGCTGAAAAACTTAGACAAAATCAACAAGGGCTACAAGTATCTACTTACTGTAATAGACACATTTTCAAAATTTGCCTGGGCTGTGCCACTCAAATCCAAGACTGGAACATGTGTTACAGAAGCCATCAGTACAATCATCAATCAGAGTGGAAGATCACCGCGCTATTTGCAAACAGATAATGGCAAAGAATTTTATAATTCAGTGTTTCAACAATTTATTAAAAGCCAGTCAATACAACATTATTCGAGTTACAGTGACCTCAAGGCCTCAATTGTAGAGAGATTCAACAGAACCCTAAAAAATCTTATGTATAAACAATTTACACTTCAAGGTAATTATAAATGGCTTAATATTCTTCCAGAACTTCTACATAAATATAACAACTCGGTCCATTCCACAATCAACATGAAACCCTCTGAAGTAACTTCATCTGATGAGCAAAAATTTATCAGCACTGTTTATTATCCTAGATACCAGCCAACAACAAGAAAGCCAAATACAGGGTGGGTGATCAAGTAAGAATCAGCAAATATAAGCACTTATTCAAAAGAGGCTTTATAAGAAACTGGAGCACTGAATTATTTACAGTGGTTCAAGTTAAACCTGGGACCCTTACACATATATAATAAAAGACCACCGAGGAGAAATTCTCAAAGGCAGGTTCTATGAAGAAGAGCTCAGCAAAACTAAACAGCCTGACACATATCTCATAGAAAAATCATCCGCAGAAAAGGCAACAAGTTATTTGTCAAATGGCTAGGACTCCCAGAACCCAGCAGGATCGATGCAAACAAAATAATAATATGAGCACCTGGGATGTTATAAAAAGCCTGCCAGAACCTGAACAGCAGAATAAGAGAAATGGCAACTTGCTGCCTGATAATATTAGATGTCTTATTATTGGGCCATCTGCTTGTGGTAAAACTACACTAATGGTTGATAATTTTTATTGGCACCCAACTGGTTAGACTGGAAAAACAGGCACTTGTATGTCTTCTCTAAGAGCTTGGAACATATTAAAATATCAGCAGCTGATGAAGCTATATGATGGATTGGATATTGCCACTTTTGAACCAGATGTTAAGCCACTTCATGAATGTCTTGATAATTCTGTTGTTGTGTTTGATGACATTATACTGGATAATCAAAACAAGGTTAGACATTTTTTTACACAGGGCCGACACAAAAATATTGATTGCTTCTACCTGGCACAGACTTTTTCAAAAATACCCAAGCAGCTGATCCGAGACAACAGCAATTTTATATGTGTGTTTCATCAGGATCATACCAACCTCAAACACATACATGATGAATATGTAGGTGGGGACTTGAGCTACAATGATTTTTCCAAGTTTTGCAGCAATTGATATGACAAGAACACCTAATACTGGCAAATATAGAAATAAAATCAACAATTTTCTAGACATTGAAACATAAATAAATAACCATGAAAAGGCCTATCATTGATGATCTTAAATTAAGAGATTATCTTGTAAAAATATTTAAAGGATGGAAATCAGAGAACCGAGGAATCTATGAAAAACACAAACAAACAGAACAGCCTGTTATTGATGCTATTAGTGAATTAGGTAAAAATATCAAAACTGTTACAGAGCAAAATCAAAATTTGATCACAGAGCTTGTACCTGTAGCTGCAAGAAACATATTAGATTATCCAATTACCCCACTTTCCAGTATTCATACACCTAGTCCTATTGCTCCTAGAAGAATTGAAGCTACTCAGGATCCTATTGAATTGGGTCTTCCTGCTCAAAAATATTTAACCACTCCTAAAGACAATAAAGATGAGGTTTTTGGCTTATATGCTGACACAGAGCGTGATGGTAGCATCATTCATATAATTGGCAATTTCAGAGTAACATTTATGGGAGATGATCTGATTGTATATTCAGAATCTCGTCTTCGAGAAAAAGGTGCTTTTGTTAAGTACCCCGGCACACCTGGATTGTGGGAACTGATGACTAGGAAAAGGCCTGGCAGCTATACAGATCAAGATTATGAGTATTACAAAGAATTATTAATAAAATCAGATGCTCTATACCAGAACAATGATGCCACACAAAAAATAGTCAAGTCTAGCAGTGGAGCAAAATACAATAATTTAATCAAGCCCATATGGTCACAGATCAAGACTGGCAGTGGAATCAAACAATACAACACCCTGCCCAAAGAATTTGTGTGGGTTGATGATGTCAGGAAACTTGTAGATAGGTTATTGGTGATAGCTGGGGAGGAAAATGCTGGCAACCACAATTTTTACAATGAAAAGGTTGGAATAATGGACATGATAAGCACAAAATTGTCTAAATTTATAATAAATGACACTAAGGGGATTGGATATCTTATAAAAATTATTAATACTCTACCACCTAAATTTTGGAATATTTCTGAGGGTCGGGGCTTGGTTAATGATATTATAAACAAGCTGCCATTTGAACTACACATTCCAGGCTATCAGTATTGTGGTCCAGGCACAAAATTGGACCATAGATTAAACAGAGGTGATCCTGGTGTTAATCCCCTAGATGCTGCTTGTAGAGACCATGACATAGCATACAACACACATTCTGATCTTGACAATAGACATGTTGCAGACAAGAAATTAGAAGAGGCTGCATTTGGTAGATTTGTAAGCAAAGATGCTTCTTTGAGTGAAAAAATAGCAGCATTGGGGACCACCATAGCTATGAGCACCAAACAAAAACTGGGGTGGGGGTTGTGAATATATATATAATAAACCTACAATGAAGACCAAGGGTGTTATGTATCTAATACTTTATGCAGGTCTTAAATCTCTTAAAACTATTGACAGCCTTTTAGCTAAAAAGCAGCGCAAGAAAATAAATTCTTGTATTGCCAAGGGTCATGTTATGAAATTGTTGCTTAGTACCCCCCAATTAAAAAAATTACAGCAATCAAGAAAAAAAATCACATGTGGGGGGATTTATATTTACCATCCCGGCCATCTTAACTGCTCTCGGGGCTGTTGGGAGCTTGGCCGGGGGATCAGCTGCCATAGCAAAAACAGTAATAGATGCCAAGAAAAATAGGGCAGAATTAGATGAGCAGAGGCGCCATAACCTGGCCATTGAGAAACAAGGCAAAGGTGTTAAGAGATCCATGAATAAGTTTAAAAAAAACAAGAGCCGCTTACAAACCAAGATATTGAAGCTTTAGTCAAGCCACTGGGCATCAAACATTTTAGAGGTGTGTACATGTCTGATTCTTTACCGGAACAACCACTCAACAAAGAGTGTGGCATTGTTAATTTGGATAAGTACAAAAATCAGGGCACTCACTGGATCTGTTATCTTAAATATTTAAACAATGAGGCATTTGTGTTTGATTCATTTGGAGGTGTTCCACCTGAAAATTTAATAAAATATCTAAATTCAGCTAATCTTTATTACAATAATGCCCGTGTTCAAAATTTCAAAGATGTTAATTGCGGACATTTGTGTTTATCTGTTCTTAGATATATGTCTCAAATAAATAAACCATCAATTGAAGATTTTCAAAAAGCCTTGTGGTATTTAAAACATCATGGGGGTATTCCATCTCACCAGCCAAAATTTAATATTGAAATTCAAATTGCATGATGACATAGTGTATCCCAAAACAATAGCTCTCAGAGCATTTTATGGCATGTACTTGATCCCTAATATTACACACCACAACAAAAAAATTGCAGCAGGTGATGAAAAAATTGTCATCACTCCAGGGCAGTATAATCTATCCACTTTAAATGCTCAATTACCCAGAGGTATAGTATTAACTCAAATTTCTGTCACTCACAGAGTAGAGATTGTATCTGCTACAGAAATAGTAGTTTTGGGTACTATAGGAGAGCTGTTAGGCTTTGAGAACAACACAAAACTTGAACCAGGCATCAAACACACTGCTATGAATATACCTAAATTCTTGGCCATAGAGACTCTGAATATTCACTGTAATGTAGCCGAGGGTATGATCACCAAATCAAATGGCATAGGCACTCACAAACAAACTGGGATCATTGCAACATTCAAACCTAATTCTGAATTTATGGAACCCATCATCTACAATCCATCCCCAACATTATATTTTCCTGTGTGTCATAATAGAATAGATTATATTGAATTGATGGTCACTAATGAAAAGAAGAATTAGTTGATTTTGCTGGAGCCACAACAACTGCAATCATAGAGATTAATATTTAAATAAAAATACATACAAGAAAAAAATGGAAAATATTGAGAGTTATGAGCTACAATCATTCCCCCCAAACAGGAGGACATTTGCAAATTTAAATCAACCCAACACAGAGATTGAGGTTGATCTTGATATAGGGGATGGCTTTATACACCCCCACAGAGCAGATCTATACATCAAATTTGATGTTGTAAAGCTCGATGGTACAGATTATCCGGCAAATTAAAATATAAGATTGGTGGACAATTTTGTGCCACATCTGTTCTCTGAAATTGAGGTCAGAAAACATGGTGTTGTTATAAACAGAGTGGATTATCCCGGCATTACCTCCACAGCTTTGGCCACATTAAAATTATCCAAAACCGAGGCTTCTTACTACAAAATAGGTGGATTTGAGGCTGGTGATAAGATATTATCTAAGAACCACACTGTGCTGTTCCCCATGCGCCTATTGCCAGGATTCTTCTCAGATTACAAAGATATTATGTGGAAGGGTGGTTTAAGAATCACATTTAGAAGAGCTGCCAATGATAATAATGCTTTGATGAGGTACAGCACATTAAACTCTACAGGGGAAGCTCTGCCTACTACCCTACCAGATGCAGGCAAATGCATTATTCAGACTATGGAGTTAAGAATCCCAGTTGTTGAATATGAGGCCAGTTATGCTCTTAAATACAAAGCAGATATAATAAAAAATCCACAGATTCCTCTACAATTTTATACATATCAATGTGTACAGAAGCCCGCATCTGGTACATATTATGAGTTTGATGCTACAAATTCATTCTCCAGTATACAATATGACATGCCTGATTTTGTGGTGGTATTGTTTCAGACTGGAAGACACAACAATCAGGAAAAAAATTCAAGTAAATTTGATAACTGCAACATCAAGAACATATATCTTAAAAATGGCAGAAATGAGGTCTTTCCTAGAGAAAATTATAATTTAGACATGTCCAAGGATGATTTCCTCAAATTATATGAGGCATTTTCGGCATTCAAAAGGGTCACTACTGGCAATACTGACATGTATTACACACCAGATGAATTCAAAGCACAGAGGCCCATGTTTGTAATCAACACTTCAAAAAGGAAACAAGTTGTGGTTAATGACAGGACAAATATTAAAATTATCTGTGAATTCCATGAGGCATTACCTGATGACACCATATGTAGTGTTATTCTCATAGGTGAAAAATCATATGTTTATGATGTAAGAAATGAGAGAGTCACGGAGCAATTCTAGAAGAATTACATTATCTTAATACTAGATATACAAGTTGAGCCTGGTGCCCAATTGAATTTAAACCGGAAGTAAATATGTGTGGGTGTGGGTGGCCCAGATTTAGGTGGGGCCAAAAAATATCAAGAGGGTCATATTTCTAACAAATTTATGGACAACAATCTCACAGAAGTGCCTTTTATAAGTGTAGGCAAATCAATCTGAGGGGGGTCATACTTTCCCGGAAAATTCCCGAGGGCATTTTTACAAAAATCTTGGATTAGACAGAGTTCCACACTTGAGCAAAAAACTCATATGGGCATGTTGAGCTAGTTTTAAGTTTAGGCAAATCTGCCTGAGGGGGGTTCATACTTTCTCGGGTTTATAATACCACAAACCCCACTACTTCGAAATTTACGAATTGCAATATTTTCCTCCAAACCTGTCGCACGTTCGCCAATCTCACCGAAGGGGGCCGGGAGATCGAGTACGATGTGGACGTCGGCGATGGGTTCGTTCATCCTCACAGAGCGGAACTTTACCTTCAATTCGACGTGGTGAAGAAAGAAAGCGAAGACGCGTTCCCGCCCAATGCCAATTTCAAACTCGTAGACAATTTCGTGCCTCACCTGTTCTCGCAGGTGGAGGTGAGAAAACACGGTACGGCCATCGACAGAATAGATTATCCAGGCATCACGTCAACGGCAGTGGGAACTTTGAAATTATCCAAAACGGACGCCAGTTACTATCAGGCAGGGGGATTCGAAGCGGGAACCAAAATATCAACGAGAAGTCACACGGTGCTCTTTCCCATGCGTCTGCTTCCGGGATTCTTCTCGGACTACAAGGAGATCATGTGGAAGGGAGGACTGAGAATCGCCTTTTGAAGAGCGGCCAACGAAAACGACGCACTGATGCGATACAGCAACTTGAACGCCGACGGTATCACGCCGATAGCCAGCACTTTACCCGAAGCAGCCAAATGCGTCATCCGGAGCATGGAGTTGAGAATGCCGGTGGTGGAATACGAAACCAACTACGCCCTCAAGTACAAAGCGGAGATCTTGAAAAATCCACAGGTGCCCATTCACTTTCACGTTTACCAGTGCGTGCGGAAAATAGTGTCCGGAAGTCATGCGGATTTGGACGTGACGACGCAGTTCAACAACATATAGTTCGGCATGCCAGATTTCGTCATTGCACTCTTTCAGACCGGACGCGATAACAACCAGAAAAAAGATTCCAGCAAGTTCGACGACTGCAAGATCAATAACATTTATCTCAAGAATGGACGCAACGAAGTGTTCCCACCGGAGAATTACAACCTCGACATGACAAAAGATGATTACCTCAAACTTTACGAAGCTTACACCGCTTACAAGAGGGTAACAGAGGGAAGCGTGGACATGTACTACACACCCAGCGAATTCAAAACCCACAGACCCATGTTCGTCATCAACACGACGAAGAGGAAGCAGGTCGTGGTCAACGATCGCACCAACATCAAGGTCGTGTGCGAATTTCACAGTCCATTGCCCAAAGGCACCGTGTGCAGCGTCATCCTGATTGCAGAGAAGTCGTTCGCGTACGACGTGAAGAACGAGAGGGTCACAGAGCAGTTTTAACAAGTTTAACATTTTTTTCTTGAACAATGTAGATAAGAAGTTTTTTTTTGCACTTGCACAATCAGTTACAATAAGAATTTGTACTAGCACAATCAGTTACAATGATAATATGCACAATAAGAATTTCACCAGTTTGCACTATCAGTTACATTGTCTTTTTCATCAGTTTTTGCACTATCAGTTACAATGAGCATTTTTTAACCAGGTTTTGCACTATCAGTTACAATCAGAATTTGCACAAAATTTGTTGTTTTTTTACATGAGGAAATTAACAAAGAAATTCTTTTTTTTTACTTTATATATTTCAGATGCTGTCGAACATCAAAACACATACACATACACACTAGAAAAAATCATGCAATTTTTTTTGTTTGTAACACATTCTCCATCTTCAAGATTTTTTTTCCTATTATCAGATATTTTTTTAACTTTTTTCTATTTCACAAATAACACTATCAATTTTTTTTATAACATAAGAAAATAACACTAGAGTCGTTAGTACACGTTGCATGCATTACGGAGGTCCTCTGTAAAGTTTTCATGGAAGTTTGAGAAAAAAAAATTAAAAAAACACGTGAAACTCTACAGAGGTGTGGTTATCTAACCGCGGCCGTTAGAATCTTTTATTTCTTTTTTTTTGGTTGGGCACCACGCACCCTGGAGGGGTTAGGGGCCAGGAATCCTAAAAAAAATACAATTATTATTTGTTTGTTTGCTTAAAAAAACACGTCACAATACAAAAATAATGGGAGGCGCGCGTGTGTGTGTGTGGCAGAAATATCACATCGTTCCGAGGTTTACAAAGGTCACGATATATAAACATGGCCTGACGTATAAAATTACGATAAGGCGCATTCATCCTTGAAGGATGAGAAAGTGCATTTACTCATCATTGCTTTTCTTCGCTGTGAAACATCGTCATCGCAATAAATGAGGCGCGGAAAGTGGAGAGAAAGTGAGTTTTTGAGGTTTTGGTGAGAGCCAATTGATGGCGTTGAATTCTCTATTTGGGTCTACTCTAAAGTAGGTCAAAGCACGTAGAGGCTCTCTCGTGTAGTTTAGCACAAAAAAAAATTAATAGGTTAAGTTATATCACGTAAGATCATGATATACCTGCAAATACTGTGAAATGAGCGAAAAGTAGCAATTCTCGAAAAGTCCAGTGAAAATGTGTCCGTCGGATAGAGAAGTGGTAGTTTGCGCAGTCATCAACATGTTTCAAGGCATTTGCTGCAAGCGAAGTTGTAAAGTTTTGGTAAAGTACTTCAGTCTCACATATTTTTTTTCCTATTAATGAAGCGACACGGGTTAAAATCATGGACTCCCCTTTTTCAAACCTTTTTTTTTGTAAGTATGGCATTTCGATACATTGAATATGGAGTTTATGCTTTAGATAAATAATTAAGTTTTAGAATGTTCGCAAAATGTAATAAACATGTGAAAAGTCTTACGATACCTAATACACGTCGATCACAATACCGTTACACCACATGTGCCACTAGTACTACAAAAAGTAGTTGAAAAACTGACAATCCACTACTTAGGTCCTTTAGTTTAACAAAATCCCGTATTGTATTCACTATTAGTTATATGAAACTGACAGGGAATTACTCATACATTTGCAACAGTACATCCGAAGTAAGTGTTCCGAAACCAGCAGTGTTGCTTACTGACAAAAATTTTAACCAGATGGATCTCTTATTTCTAGGGCTTTGTACAGTAGGACAAGGTTGTGATAAATCAGTTTATCACATAAATTCAGCCACTCGACCTTCGCCTGAAATATGCGTGATTTTGCTTTCCGTAGACGTGAAAAATTGCAACTGTTATTAATCTAAATTCCATCGAAGTTACATATTTATTAATGCCCTAAAGGTAGTTTTTCACAGTTCTGTTATTATTTTTATCGAGGAAAGGGGTGCTAGGGGTGTCTTGGAGTTGAAGGGCGTTGGCAGTGTCCCTATTCATCTTATCGACCAGAAAACTATGGACTCCACAATAATATCGGTCGTTTTCAATTATTTTTACATGTCACTCCCTTACCACTCCGACATTAGGGGTGTCTTCCCCCCACATTATTTCTTTCCACATTGTAATTCATACTTGTACCACGTTTGGTCATCGTGAATGTCACCAATTGGCTTAACGGCTCCAAAAAATAATGGTTTCTTGGTCATTTTTGACATTTTAATTTTCACCCCCTTTCAACCCCATCTCGATAGGTGATGAACGTGGAGTTGAACGGCATTAGGAGTGCCACTATTCATCTTAGCGACCCTGTAAACTAATATCGGTCATTTTCAATTATTTTTACATGTTACATCCTCCCACCCCCACCCCTAGGAGTGACAGAGGTGTCTTACCCCCCCCACAGTATTTCTTTCGAGATTGCTAGTGATACGTGATACACTTTTTGTTGAAATCGCTCCAGGCGTTCAAGAGTTATGCCGGATCAAACATATATACACACGTACGTGCGTATATTACTTTGTGAGGACTCTGTAATTGCATATACACTATGGGGACCGGGGTAAATTACAGTCGAAGCCTGACGTGAGTCTTGAAATTATATGACAAATAACACAGCGAAACTATAAATTCATGAAAATTAAACGAAACCTAAATTGTGAGGAAATTATACAAGAAAAAATTTTCCTATGCATTGGGGTCACCAGTTCCAACAAGCCCTGTGCAATCAGGTGGCCTCGGGTCCACACAAGGTTCATTAGATTCATGAAAATTTGCAAATACACTCCATACACACGCATAATTCTCTACAGACACTCTTGGTTCCGATGTGTAAATGTGTTTCCAAATGCTACGCTGTTGGTACTTGACAATAAAAGAGAGCAAATACTTCTAGTTGATGTCAATTTATTTTTGCACTTTGTCGGTTATGCTATTTCTCAGAAATAAAATCGAAAATACTTGTCCTTCAGAGATAAAGCCACTGGAAAGGGGAACAGGTATTACATGAAATAGAAGAAATTTGACTGACATAAGAACACTGGTAAAATTATTTGGATGAAATTAAATGACTAATTAAACATGTTATCAAAATAAATATAATGACGAGTGTTGTGCTATCTTGGGTAGAAAATAAATACTCTTGTGATGTTAAGTAAAGACAAAAAGTGAAAGGCTACAGAGCACACGAAAAGCTAATAATAATAATATCATGTTATATGATGTGGAAATTCATCATCATGCGGAATGATGTAGAACTTGAATTTGGCTCCTAAGTGACGAGCACCGTTGTGATCGATTCACCAAAGTCCTCGGTTAGAATATTTTCTTAAGTGTCTCTTCATCAATTTTACCTAATCATCACGATTAACCAAAATAGGCAGAAAAAACTATTCAAAATGTGATATATTTATATACATAGTATCTGGCTTTCCTCTGAAAAAGTTTGTGTGTTTCATTTATATACATTTCAAAAAGTGCATTGCTTTAAGTCGAATGTTATTTTCTACCAACATTAAATTAAGGAATGCTGAGTATTGTCCCTTCAACGTTATCTTCCGTGGTAGAAATTTATAGTGCGCTCAAAGGTATATAAGCTATTAGCAATTTTCCAAGGAAAAAGGGCAAGGTGGCAAAATGGGCAAAGTCAGTATATTAATCAAGGTAGCTAAAATGTAACATTACAAGTGATAAAATTACCACAAGTAACTTTCATTATTATTGATATATATATATATATATATATATATATATATATATATATATATATATATATATATATATATATATATATATATATATATATATATATATACACACACACACACACACACACACATACTGGCCGTGGTGGCTCAGTCGGTAACGCGTCTGACTATCATGCTGAAGTTCGCGGGTTCGATCTCCGGCCGGTTCAAATCCTGGAACTTTTCTAACGATGGAAGCTGTCCCGGCGCCCACCCAGTGTCAAATAACATGGGTACCTGGGGGAAACCCTGGGGGGCAATGGTGGTAAGGGGCGTGATGCTGATCACATCATCCCCACTCACGTCCGGATCAAGAAAGTGTGGGGCGTTACCCCCACACCCCCTGTACGCCTTCATGGCGTGGTGTTATGAATATGGGAGCGCTTTACGTTTTTTATATGCATTACTACTTTATGATAATGTATTACAATTACTGTTTTTATGCACTATTTACTTTGCACTAATTTATTAAATTAAGTTCATGTGGTCACATGTATTGAAAAAACGAAATCATGGCTTCGATTCACGATAGAAATTCCATAGATGAAAAGTTAGTAGTGTCCCCACAAAGTTGTTATCTTTTGTTGAAGAAGTGTATGATGTCCTCACAAGGACTATTACTTCTGGTGCCAAGGGAGTAGTGTCCCCACAAGATTTTTTGATTTGATTTGATTTGAATTTGAAATTTTAGGTGCATCAGCACTTAGGCTATTTTGTACATACCCGTCACATTATACGGGGACCAGCCTCTTACCATTACAAATAACAACTCTAACGTTGCATAAATAAAATCTTAAACTAGCCTGACTTCTGTTAAAAGCTGTTGGTGTAAACAGGCATCAGCACACACAAAGACAAAAAACAGAACAACAAACACAAAATTATACTGGCCATTGTGCCAGTCGCTAGAGCTTCGTTTGTCTGCAAAATGCAGTCCAGGGTGTATTGCGGGAAGTGAAGTTGACGTTAGTAGGTATATTGGATACGTTCAAAGTAACACTTGGTAGGAGGCCTATTATTTTTATTAATTTAACTACAATGGAAAACCTATTTTGACGATGTTTTTGTCTATTTTATACTATTGCAAATCAGTGATTTTTCATCTCATACTTCGTACTAGTGTCATAATTTATTTCGAGTTAAAGTATGCAACATTAAGCAACATTGCGATGGCTCGTAAGGGTAAACTATTGCATCATGTTATGCAACAAGTTATTACGCAACATTGAGATGGCTCGTAAGGTAAACTATTGTGCAATGTTTACGCAAGAAGTTATTACGCAGACCCGTATGTAGTGTGTTGTTGGTTATGGCGTAATGGGTGTCTTCTGATTGACTTACTGTTTCGGATGTTTTGATCAGCGCTTAGGTTACTTAAAGGGGTTTTCGCATTACAGATCAGTCAGTATCGTGAGAGTGTTTAAAGAGTATGGATGTGTTATTGCAGTGTTAAACGTTAGGTATTTAATTTATTTTAAAGCTACTAACTAACTAACTAACTAACTAACTAACTCTCTGGCCTTCTTAAACCTGAAGGTTCATGGCTGCAGCAACACAGGCCTTCCATCTGTCCCTATCTTGAGCAAGATCTATATATACTTTCCATTTCTACCGATTTCCCTTAGGTCATCTCAACGTTGTCCTCCATCTTCGTCTTCCTACAGGTCTATTACCATCAGGTTTCCCAACAAGAATCCTGTAAAATCCTCTTTCCTCTCCCATTCGTCCCACATGGCCTGCCTACCTAAGTCTTCTTGATTTAATTATTCTAATAATATCTGGACATGAATACAAATTATGTAGTTCTAAATTATGTAACCTTCTCCACTCACCTGTCTCCTCATACCTTTTAGGTTCAAATATTTTAAGGGACCAAGTTTCGCACCCATGTAATACTACAGGCAAAATTACTGTTTTGTATATTTTAACTTTTAGTTTCTTATATATTAAACGAGAAGACAAAAGTTTATGAAGAGAGAATTAACATGCATTTCCTGAATTAAGCCTACTTTCTATTTCCTCTTTAATATAATTTTCATTTGTTAATATTACCCCTAAGTATTTGAATTTGGAAACTGGTTCAAACGAGTTCTTATCAATAATTATATTATTTTAAATTATTTTGATAATACCTAACACTTGGTTTCGGCCTGTAAGCATATATTTATTTATATCTTTGTTAACTTCCAGACCTGTCTCTTTAGCAGTTTTGAAAAATATTTTAGCATTATTCTTAATTGTATTCACATCATCTCCCAGTAAGTCTACATCATCTGCATATGCTAACAACTGAGTCACACCATTTAATTTTAGTCCTTCTTTAGTTTCTTTTACCTTCCTAACAGCATATTCTAAGGCAAAATTAAAGAGCAATGGAAATAATGCATCTCCTTGTTTTAACCCATCATGAATTGTAAATTTGTCAGACATATTAATACCCACACGAATTTTATTTCTGTTTCACTGGTTCATATTTTTATCATACTAACAAGCTTCTTAGGTATTCCAAACTCTACTAATATATTATATAATTTCTCTTTTGACCGAATCATATGCTTTTTTTGAAATCAATTAATATCTGATGGACATTTTGATTATATTTTAAAGCTACATACAATTTATTATTTTTAAGTTTAAAAAATGTATCAAGGGAATTTTTTTCATAGTAATTTCGATCAGCTTGAGTTTTGATGTGATCAGATGTTACTTGTTGTCTCCGGAAATTCTGTATATATAACATAGCTGAAAATTTTATCGTAATAGCTAAAATTATTTTATTTTGAAGGTGGTTCAAGTCGTTTTTCACACAGATTTAATTTGTATGAATTTGTATTTGTATTAAATTATGTATTTTTTGCAGAGAAAATTTATGTATAAATACCTGAGCTGAGAACTATTATCTTTTAAGTTACATTCTATCAACTATCGTAAGTTTAAAAGTGTTTTTTTCTAGTAAATAGAATCTTATTGAATTTTGAGTTGATTGTGTGTCTTATTGTTATTTACTTAAAGCATATTAAAAAAATGTCATCTTAAAATTTCATCGAATGGGTTATTTGTGGGAAATTAATCTCCAAAACTAATATCATCAACCACAGGGCAAGATGTAGCGAAACAGGTCCAACAATAAATCGTTCGTTACCTACTAAGCCTTGTCCTTAATGCGGAAAAATAATTATCATTGCAAATTTAAGTAAACACCTGAAAATTTGCAAGGCATCAACCTGACATGGAGCATTGAAAAGAAAAATTGATCATCCTGAAGCTGAAGCTTCTACTTCCAAACAAATTAAGATATCTAATGACTGAAACCGATTAGATCTGCATTCAACAACCAACTCCTGGATTTTCTTTTTATTTCGAAACCAGGCTGTGATATTTCTAGTTTCTTGAGTTAAATTAAAACATCTATCATAAATATTTTGAAAAATAAACTGGAAAACAACTCCATAAAAGTATATGTTGATCTAATCTGTAAATATGAGAAAAACAATTATATCAGAATATATTTTTTTTTTACAAAACGAAAAACCGAGTTCTTTGGCAGATATTAATAATTTGAACGTTTTTCATTCCAATCTTACAAGTGAATTGATTAGGAAACACGATGCATTCGAGGCTAAGAGATCAGGTTGGTCTTTATGTGGAAGTCCTCACAGATTAATCGCTTATGTAAACAAATTTACATCTTTTTGTGCTTCGAGATTAGTTCCACTTCCGGTAGAAATTCAGCATAAGAGAGCCGTGCTGAACATTCACAACACTGAAAATAAGTGTTGTATATGGTGCATTTTAGCGGCACTTTACCAGGTTTATTGGACCGGAAGTAAATATGTATGGGTGTGGGTGGATGTGGGTGTATGTGGGTAGCTCTTATGAGCATTTTGGCTTAGTTTTAGGTGTAGCCAAAAAAAAATTCAAGAGGGGCATATTTTTAACAAGCTTATGGACAACAATCTCACAGATGTAGCTTTTACACACACATGGGCAAATCTGTCTGAGGGGGGGTTCTTCATTTCTACACTAGAATTCAAGATTCTTGGAATTTTGACAGAATAACACACTGTAAACAATAAGATCATATGGGTACTTGACATAATTTTAAGTGTGGGCAAATCAATCTCTTGAGGGTTCTTCATTTCTACACTAGGATTCAGAATTCTTGGGGATTGAGAGCATATCACACTTGAGAAATTGGGGCATATGGGCATCTTGACATAGTTTTAAGTGTAGCCAAATCGGGCTGTTTAATCATATGATCTCTTCATTTGTACGCTGTAAGTGCGCTCATCCTATATACTTTTATACTACTGATTGGCTTTCCCAGGATACCTGGACGATGTTGGAGTAATGGATTACTAATTTGGACAATCGGTGATCGTCTGATGGATCGGTGATCGTCTGATGGAACGGGCATTGAGTGAAAGTGAAATAGAACGTTTATAACGATCCATGAAAGAAAGTAGGTGAGTCAAGGCTTAACGTCATCCCATGGCTTCAGGAGTTAAGCTGTTGAAGTTACATATATTTACATGAGCTCATGTTTTAGTACTTATTGGGTACATCTGCCTAAAATACGTTTGTCGACAAAGCATGCTAGCGTGTGATTCGAGTGGTGAAATATAGATCGCGAAACGATCGATCTGAATCTCGTGGCTTGCAGCAAATGGCGGGCGAAGCCATCTCAATAAATAAAATTGACCTTTCTCAAATAACTAGAACAAAACCTGATTAAATCTGTCAGCAAAGATAGAACTTTGAATAGATGTTTACCTCCGTAATTTATATCTAGAAAACAATCAATAACATAGTTCATTTTAAAAACGTCAAAATATTTCAAGGTCATATGTCCTTATATGGGCGTTTAGGTTGCAGACAAAGAGAGGATAATGAATATTTTGCACGGCTTGTAATTGAAGTGCAATTGCTTTGAATCTTCCGTTCAGGAGTGGTTCTGGGTACTGCAATTACCTTATGATAATATGTGCAAATGAGGCGCTGTTGCCTAAATTGTGACTTTGTGGAAACAATTCCTTTTAAGAAATGTTAAATCAGCTGTTTATGCTGAGGTAAGCAACAGGGTGTTTGCTTTTGAAAAGTACAGACAAAATATGAATATTTTGCACGACCTGTAATTGAGGTGCAATTGTTTTGAACCTTCCGTTCAAGAGTGATTCTAGTTATTGCAATTACCTTAGGATAATGTATGTGCAAATGAGGCGGTGTTGCATAACTTGTCACATAGTGGAAATATTTACAAGTCTTAAATTATCTGTTCATACTGCGTTAAGCAACGAGGTGTTTGTTTTTTAATAAATAAATAAATAGCTCCAGTTGTAGATATGTGTCAGAGGTGCAATATCTCATACTAATAAATGAGTTAACTAATTTATGATTTCTATTTCACCTTGATATATTCACTAGAATTGGTATGTGATAACTGCATCTTTCATGTATCAATATGTGTGTGTTTTCTTACAGAAGGGGAAAACTTTGTGTGTCCTGCCTATGTATCTAATGTTATCTTATGCTTGGAATTGACATGGCATATATATCCAGTGATAGGTTAGGAATTTGGGTAAATTCAAATATTTGAAATAAAATTGACATGCTAGAGAGGCATGGAAGTGGGTTGGGGTAAAACATGTGAATTACACCAGATACGTCTGTGCTAATTCTGAATTTGAAGTCGAAGGTTGAATTATTTGGTGACACAGTCAAGTATATCCTTTTTTTGAATATGTTATTTTTATTTGGTACATTTATAGTTTTCAAACAGAAATATAGTCTCTTTTGGAGTTTTATTTCCTCTTCAGCAATCAACCAATCTGCGCTCCCGGCGTTACGGGCATGACACATGAGAGCCATCTGAAAAATACATGTTTGAAGTGGTAGTAATTTTGGTGTGAAGTGAAACTGTTTTCGAGGCTCTCGTGACGTGATTGTGTGCAGTTAACTCTCACCTCTGACGTCAGGTCATGCAGACCCTCACTTGTCTTTAACGTATCATGTTTGAATTTTAACATACAGGGTGGCTCAATAAGTCACTTAACACGCTCAGTACAAGGCCACTGCGGCATGGAATTTGAAATTGGCGATGACCAATCGTTATCAGGCCAAGGGGGAACCACATTGACGCCACCCACACGGTCGGCGGCCATGTTGATGTCCGCCATCTTGAATTCAACTTAAGAATTTTAAATGGGAAGGGGGTCACGCGACATATCAAAATGGGCTAAAATTTCACGAGAAATGCAATGGTGAAGGTTTTTTCGACGTATCTTTAACCAGTAAAAAGTTATGACTGAATTCTTGTACCAATTTGCTCCTTTTCGAGGTGTTAGAAAAATGCCTTAAAATTTGTTTAGCTCTTCGGTAATGCATCGAGATCAATGTGACGTCTATGGAGAGACGTTCGCATGCCATTGCACATTATTTTAATCGGATACATCCATGAAGAGCTGTGCATTATGAATGGTTGTCGCGAACAATTTACAGTGTGACGCTTCAATTGAATTAAAAGTCCTTCACAGTGACAAGGCTAATGTTTATGTTCATAAGGAAGTTTATAAACAGAATATGTGACCCTTACCATCTGATAACTAACTTCGGACAAAAACTGGTTCATAACGTTCCCATAAGTGTTCTGGTGTTCTTCCCTATTGAAAAAAACTCTGTAAAAAGTACCTTCTTCCATAAGCAACTTTGAAAAAAACTGTTTATTTAACAAATCCAATTAGCCCTAAGCATTTAAGGTTCCGTTGATGGAAAATTGACTAACCAATCGTGTTCCACACAGCACGCCACACCATTAACTTACCAGCACTAACCATTCAGCTTTGATCTGTCGAAAATTGGTTATCAGATAAAAATCTTCGAATATTCTGTTTATAAACTTCCTTAGGAACATAAACATTAGCCTTGTCACTGTGAAGGACTTTAAAATTTAAACAAATTTTAAGGCATTTTTCTAACACCTCGAAAAGGAGCAAATTGGTACAAGAATTCAGTCATAACTTTTTACTGGTTAAAGATACGTCGAAAAAACCTTCACCATTGCATTTGTCGTGAAATTCTAGCCCATTTTGATATGTCGCGTGACCCCCTTCCCATTTAAAATTCTTAAGTTGAATTCAAGATGGCGGACATCAAGATGGCCGCCGACCGTGTGGGTGGCGTCAATGTGGTTCCCCCTTGGCCTGATAACGATTGGTCATCACCATTTTTATGTTGCGCGCTGCAGTGGCCTTGTACTGGGGGTGTTAAGTAACTTATTGAGCCACCCTGTAGATCGGTTGTTTTCGGATAAGTCAGCATGAAGCTTACCCACCAGTTCACTAGTGTGAGTCAGAAGCTCAGTTATCAACACTTCAGCACTGGGATGCTTTCACTAGGGTGAACCAAAAGCTCAGATTTTAGCACTTCTGTGCTTGAACTTGTGTGAGCTAATAGCTCTGATTTCATTAACTCAGTACCTTCCTTGGACGATTGACTATTTTTCCTAATAAAAGCAAGTAATGTGTTAAAGTTAACGGGTTCCTGTTCAGTTCCCGTTTCGGAAGCTTGTTTGTTCAAACATATTATTCAAATTTATTTGTTCAAATTAATTGTTCAAATTTAGTCGTTCAAACGTATTGTTCAAATTTATTTGTTCAAACTTACTGTTCTAATTTATTTGTTCAAAACTTATGCTTCCCCACATCAACAACTCGACCATGTCTGAAATCATGCAACACTAAAACTGAAAGAAAACAACAGGCATTGTTTACCACTGCCCGAGATGCAGACAATTCAAAGGAGCATGACATTGGAAACCTTTATTTGTAGTTACAATTGAAAGACTAAATAAAGAAAAAAGTACTGCTCACTTTCATGTTTGGTACAGGAAATAGTATTTTTGTGTAAGTTGTTAAATCATGAAGTAGATGCTGAACGTCTAATAACCATACCTAAAAATCAATACCAAGTCAATCAAACGAAACGATTCCCCCATTTTTGTGCGAAAATATGTAGAATTGGTAGGTAAATTATGAAATCTTGTCCTCCAAGACGCAGGCGCGTCATGAATTCCCTGATACAAAGAACGGTTGAGTTTGAGTTATGTATCACCTGGAGATCAGAGCAGACGTGGTTCATTTGTTTGTATTAGAGGAAAATCAGGCCCGCTGCACCGGGTGCAAAAAGCCGAACAAGGTAAATTTCAGAATTCGTTTGTCCGTGCATGAACTAACCAGCTACCAGTCGGCACCACCATCGATGCTAAATCCTAATTTTCTCATTAAATATTTAGTTTAGGTCTCTATTAATCAATGATGATCACTTGTACGTGATTTTGTATTTTATTAAATACCTTTCCCTTCTTAAACGAGTATAATAAAAATCGTATTTTTAAAGTCAACACTTCTACATGACGTAACATCGTTCCATATGATCTCTGATGGACGTAAACTATTTTAATAAGGATTTAGAAGAACAAAAATAAAAACAATGGCTTATTGTGCAGGTTTTTATTGTAAAAACTGTCAGAAGAGGAATTCAAAGTTGTCTTGTTTTCGTGTTCCGTCAAATCCTGAAAGGTTAGTTATTTATGAATTCTGTTCGCTCTTTATGTAAAAATCATTTCCATAAAGTTAGTTTCCACGAAGAATAATTCCTAGCATGTCTTCGTATTCTGTATTTTGCTTCATTTCAGTAAAAGGCCATGTGTCAAAAAAACGTCTGAAAGGATAAAGGTTCGATTTTGTAACTTAATGCTGTTTATAAGTTACACAGGAGTATAGGAAGTCAACGAGAATAGTGAGAATGACTTCAAGTTTGTTTGAAGTTCAGAAAAGCTCATTTGTGCATGTTATAATGCAGAAAGTTGCAAGTTATCGCACTTTTATTCGCGTCTGCATGATGCTTTTTTCTACTAGCACATAAAACTTTGTCAATATGTACAGGAGATGAAAAAAAGCGTGTAAATATTAAAGCGATGAAACCTAAGGTAACGGTTCCTATCGTTCTATGATTTTTTTAAAAATTATCTTAGCAGGAAGACTAATTATCGTAGAATTTTAGCAATCATTGTCACACGAAATTTGAACCTTCCTTAGCACTTTGGGATTTAAATGTTGAAAAAAAAAACAACTTAAACCTTACGCAAGCTTGCACGTTTCCCAAGGACAAGTATTTTCCATTGACAAGCAACTGTAAGTATCGTAGACTAGTGGGAATTAATGTAGAAGTATATCGGAACCTTAGTAAAATGAATTTAGAGAATTTATTTATAATGCTAAGAGAACAAAACCTGGCCTGCCTAACCTAACTACGAAATCATACATTGAACCAAATCATAAGTAATCACTAGTTTTGGAAACGAAATGAGTATAACTAACCTACATGTGCAATATATGCAAAATATTTTACCACTTTCTCACTGCTGCCACGGGAGGAAGATTTTGTGTTTCAAATCGCATTTTAATCAATGTGCTTCAGTCCAACCCTACAGAATTATGGATGTTACTCCTATTATTAATAATAATATATTTTGTTGGCGGAATCATCTAATTAAACCTGTAGTTATTGCTGTAATAGCTCTTGTTGCTGGTCATGGGATTTGATCTACTAGATGGTATGAGTGATTTTGATTTGTTGACATATTTCCTGTCCTGGTATCTTCTTCAGAAATATGTTGTGTAATAACATTTTTCTTGAAATCACTCCCAGGAGTAGATTCCATGATCCATTCAATGACAAAAATTGCATTGTTAGCCAGTTGTAGGTTAGGCAGTAAGCTTCAGGGACTCTTTCTAAAAAATTATGTGGTAAAACTTTGCTTCATTTGTTAGGAAGTTTAGTGCAATATCTATAATATGTTTTTATGTGCATTGCCACACACTGTATGGTGCCAAAAGAAATAGTTACGATGAGAAATAATGTGAAAATTGTGTAAAAATAAATCCATTGAATGGTGACAAGCTCATAAGATTTTCCGCAATAGTTGAAGGAGCTATCATAGAATACATTTCACACTACTTTATTCAACAGATACAGATAGTGATCTAATGCATATTCATTTTCAGTAACTTTTCTTTGTGTTGACACTAGTGATTTAATAAATATATATATATATATATATATATATATATATATATATATATATATATATATATATACATACATGAATAACAGTGTGTTTGTTTATTTTCCCTTACATTTGTTATTGGCAATAGAATATAATGTTTTACATTTCCACAGTATGAGTACTAAATCGTTAAGAGTAATGTACTTACTCTGAAACTGTTCTCTTCTTCTGGAGTATTTCAACATGTAAATTCATTCTTGGTGAAGTATAACATGTCACCATAGTGAGTGTCCGACCAAGAAAACTATCAGTATGACAATCAGAGTTTTGTCTAATGGAATTTCATTAGCAATATTATGATAATATTCAATACAGTGCAAATTAATTGATGTATAGTTTTAAGGATTTCTTATAGTCTTTTGCTCTATATTCCATATGTTTAATGCTAACAATATGATTTATAATCCTCTTATCTAATATCCTTACTTGAGTTTGAACTTTTCGTTTAGGTCTACTTTATGCACAGGAAGGCTAATTGGGTTGAACCTACCGTTTAAAGTGGGATCCGAAACACTATGGGTCTCATCCGGGTATCGAACCCATACCTGAGTTAAAAAATGGGTGTGAAGAGCCCCTTGAGAAAGGTTGAAAGTTAAATGTTATAAAGACTTTCAAAGGACATACACAAAACTACGAACTTCCTCAGAGACAGTATAAGAGCCCCGCTCTTCTCAAAAAGGTAATGACATTTATTAAAGTGCTGTCATTATCTCCCAACTTCGTCAATAATTGGTAAGATTAGAAGTTTGAGGAAAGTATCTTCACCTTAGGTAGGAATAAGCCAATCACTTAACATTTAGACATGACACATTGGATGGTCTAGCCCTTACAGCAAATCATCATGAGTGAGATACCTATGTTCAATACGAAGCCAAGTTAAATGTACTTCTTGATGAAAGAGATGGTACGAGAAACATCATGCACCAATGATCGACCTGATAGTGTGACTTGAAAGAATGATTATCACTTTCTTTTAGACTGAGTAGAAACATGTGTGACATTATTTAGAAGCTGATAATGAGTAGCAGGGATTTGGTCAATATGTCATCCACTATGGGTGAAACGTTGTTGTTCATTGGTTCATCTTCAAGTGACATATGTCACATGTCACTTTGGTGTGAAATATCTCTAAATTGCAAGAACTACTGTTGTTTTATTTGTCATCAGCTGGAAATTTGCACATTTCATTTGTCTTTCAGTTAAGTTTAAAATTCATGTGCAATGTTTATTCTGAATGCATGGATTGTATCATCTTCAGTACTGTATTCAGTATAGGAATATATAAAATACGTATCTGTGCAGGATAACATTTTTCTGTGGTGTATTTATAATTCCATTGTGTGTGTATTTAGAAGTGGGTTGCTTATCTAGCTTGATCGTACATACTCCATGACTGCTTTGTTTTGTATTCTAAGACATTCATATATCGAGTCCAGATTTTTGTGTAACTATGAAATATGTAATGCCATATGCTGAAATTGTAGTCAGTATGTAGAGTACTTCCAGTAAGTAACTTCGAACAAAACTCGCATGTATGACATATTCCTACTCCCATTCTAGATTAAAAATTAGGGATGTTTGACAAATACTAAAATGAATAAGCATGCAGTGATTAGTTAATAATATATCTTACACACATCCACACGTTTTTAGAAATGGGTTGAAATTACTCTCAGGCAAACCAGAAAAGTGAAATTGTATACAACTTCGATTGATTGATTGATTTGGTGTTTTAAGTCAACTTTATACAGTAAGACCAATCGGTACTGGACCTACAGTTTAAAGTGGGATCCGAACCACTAATCGTCTCCATATACAACTTGGTTGCTATATAGGCATTCTAGGTTAACTTGTGTAAGGTGTCACCTTTTCTTACTCTATTTTCCCATAACTATTTATTATCATCATCATAGTAGTTTTTGCAGAGACATAGATAGAATTAAAACAATTACAATTTTATTCCAGAAATTATTCTGTTTGATAACTTCCCCAATGAGCTGTGTCACTCATAGCTATTATTTTATTCTATTCTCTCATGGCAGATGGCACTGAACTAGTTTCTATGTTGTATTTTCCAAAATATTATTTCATCTACAGAACACTGAATGTAAGTTATGATAGAAATTTACTGTAGTGTAAAATATTTACTTTCATGTATATCATAACATAACCATGGTTCTACAGAATAGTTTCTCAACTTTTAGGGTGCGACCAACTCCTGGGTCCTGTGGGGACATTTGGTGGGTCTAAAAGTTGGGCTCGAAACTTTGTTAAATGGGTCTTATAAACCTACTACATTAAATTACTTAGATATATTGTTTTAACAGTTCAAATTCAGGCCGTGTTGTTGTAAAAGAGCAAATATATGATTATAAACTGGGTGCACACCCCTACAAAGTAATTCCACTGGTTCCCATCTTATGGGTCCCATGAAGTGTAATATCCTTCAAGGTGGGTCTCCGACTGAAAAAGGTTGAGATCCACTGCTGTACAGCCCTGGAAGGGCCTTGGCCTATCAACTAACTGCCAGTCTGCCTCCCGCAACCCTACCTAGAGGTGTGGAGATCTTCAACCAGTAATGGGGTGACGTGGGGTCAGCACATCGAACCCTCAGCTGTTATAGGAGATTTCCCACACTTGGGTCCCCAATTTTATTAGGATGGTGGTTAAGTTTGGAAAACAAGTACTGACTATATGTATATATCTTTTATTCCAGTATATTTCATACCTACAAGTCGCCAGCCGATTTGTAATGGTTTCGTTAGATGAGTAGCGCTAATGTTCCATCAGTGGTTTTTAATATACATTTTATGATTTATTCTTATTTCCTGAGACAAAACCATCGAACCCTATCTTTTGTTTGCCTGGCATTTTCAGCATCAAATGGTTACTTCACTGATATCAATTGCAGAGAAAGTGGATGCATTTGTCGTTCGTTTTATGAGGCCATAGACAGATGAATAGAATTTTCTACGTTGGTAAATCAGAAGGGTCTACATCTTGTATTTGAATATGGTACATAAGGGAGAAAATTACAGCCGATTCCCCTATAACACTAGACATTCAGTGACGGCACCAGAAACAGTTGCTGATATTGAGTGTGCTGTATACTGCAGATTGGCACCCACGTTAAACTGTGCAGCAATTGTTACGAAGAGAAAGAGACAATTTGGGAAATATTGCAACATGGCTCGAGCGCCCGTTAGCGTCCGCTCACCCCACCCTTCCATTCCTGCTTTTATTTTCTGCTAATATTTCTCAAATATCTCGTAAGGTCGTAGAATTTATTTTATTTAAGTGCATAAAATGTTCTACAAGGACATATACCATAGTACAGTTAATGCAGGGGTCCTGGTTCGAATCCCTGTTAGAGCTTTCTTTGTGTCAATTTTTCATAGCATCGTCGCGATTAGCCTAAATTTGGAAAAATGCGATGCTAAATAAACAACGACGAGGGAGGGGTAAAACGCATTGATCTACGAACAAAGTAATCGACGTAGAGTTTACACAAGATAAAATCGCGATTTGCCAAAAATGTCAGAAAAGCAACGCATAATAGAGAGAACACGAAATAAAAATACTTATTACCACAGATAATACACGAACCATTTTTCATTCACAACGGAATGATTTTCGTGCTGGAATTTCAGGAAATTATTTTCCTATGTTGTGTTTCTGGGCTACTAATACTGTATATCTCGTAACTTAGATGAAGAAATCATTCAAACGTAACATGCATTAACTGAACAACGGTATTTATCCTTGTAGAACATTTTTATCCACTTAAATAAAATAATTAATACGGCCTTACGAGATATGTTCCGAATTCTTAGCAGAAAATAAAAGCAGGAATGGAAGGGATACGGTGAGCGTATCATTGCGTTGAGACGCATTCAACTGTCAATGCCAAGAGCAAGATATGATTGGACGAGAAGTTTCTATGACAACGCTTTACGTTTCGAAACAGCCGTAGAGTGGCTCCACATACCCGGTTTGGTATACGAACAGATTACAAGGGAGAGATAGGAAGTGAGCGATCTTATTAATCTGTGGAAAAATTATGTATTGACCATAAATATTATAGTAGTTGTACATGATATTATGTTATATATGTCGGTGATAACTAAGAGGATGGGATAACACACATTAATGTGTATTAGGAGAAAAAAGAAATAAATTAAGTCTGGTAAACAGAGGCAAGGTGTGAGATAAACTATAGTATATAACAATTATTTGTACTGTGTGCATCAGCCAAATTTACAAGTTCCGTGTGTAAAAATCACCGAGTTCAATTTGAAAATTTTCTAAACAAAGACATCTCAAGTCACGAGTGAGATATTTTCTTAAATTAACTTTTATTTGGGATTACCACTTTTAGCAGTTTTCCCATATCTATCAAGTGAGATAATAATAAACTCATATCAACTTCAGCTTCTAGAGATATATTTAACGTTACAATTTTAGTATATTTTTGTGTGGTTGAACAATTTGCATTTATTACAAATCAATTTTTATAATATTTTTTCCAATTATTGCAGAATTATAGTAGGCAACAAATAATAAATAACAATTTGAAAGTTGGTTGATTTGTTGACTTGGTGTTTTCAGTCCACATTATGAACAGTAAAGCTAATTGGGACTGGACCTAAAGTTTAAAGTGGGATCCGAACCACTATATGCCTCCACAGGGTAACAATTTGAAAGTAGAAAGGAAACATTTAACCTTTCAGTGGTTTATGATTATATTTTTTGATTGAAAGTAAAGTCAAATCCAATGCAAATTTTTAGCATAATCGGGGAAAAATATTTTAATTCGTTTTTGTGTATATCAACTTTGTAGATTACTTGGAAAGGTGACACATGTATTCAGTGTAGAACAAAATATAATACATTCTTGGTAAAACACATTGTCTTTCACGCCAATTTAGTTTTCAAAATACATAAATAATTACATGGCGAATTAGATTGTGGATAACACTTTATTCGTGTCAGATAAGAAGTTTAAAATAATGTTAACCCTATCTTAAATAAAGTTATTAAACATTAAAACGAAGGCGTGACATTATTACCTACTTGATATACAACACTTAATGTTACTTTAAGAAAACTTAAAATTGATGTAATTTTCTGAGTTAGCATTGCAGTACAAGTACATAAAGTAACAAATTATGACGTAAGTAAACAACACATTATTTTTCATTGCCCAGATTCCTCATTTTCAACTTCAGAATCTGAATCTCCTTTTGCTACACAAAAGCTAGCGCAAGATGGCGGCGGCGTGCAAGCAGCGAAAAGTGAGCTCCGTAACAAAGACTGTATACATATGGCTTTTGTCCTCGTAACGGTCCAACCCTTGCTGATCACGGCTATGGCGTGCAAACCATCAAGAAACGAAACAAAAATGACCGATGTGCTGCTCTGGATGTGTGCTGTGATGAGAAATATTTTCTTGCTAACTTTTGTCTGCCACGCGGCCTTCGCGAACATCAGCTCCCGGTGTTCGAGTCCCAGTGACGGGAGACGTTCGTCCTTTAGGCATGCTATCAGGTGATGTGTCGCTTAACCCAGGTCCTCCAGGATCGGTAGTGAATGACAGTGCAGTGTTTAACACATATTACCATAATGCCAGAAGTATAAATAACAAATTCCTGCTAGACTTTAACCTGGCTTTGGCTGGTGATTTTGACTACGACGCAATTTGCATGACCGAATCGTGGCGAGATAGTTCTGTGCGCGACAGCGAGTTGCTTAGGTTGCATGGTATTTAGGAGAGATAGGCAAGATGTGTACCCTGAATGTGCGGATCGTTGTGGTGGAGTCCTGATTGCCGTTACGTCGGACATAGGAGCGAAAAGACTGACCTACGCCGAGACCGACATGGAAATAGTTTGGGTGGAAATCCCCTTGAACGTAAGTAGGAAACTTTATCTAAGAAATGTCTACATTCCCCCTCCCCCCCTCTCCCAACGATCCTATTTTTGTTATTATTTTACAGATACTGATCAATCACTGCTGTTAGTGTTCTGCACTGTTCGAAAGTATAAACTTTAATGTAGTCCGACGCAGTGCAAGAAACCGAAAATTATTCTTCACGGAGAGATCTAGGGTCAACACGCATAGGTATTTACCTGCAGTGAACATGCAGAACACGGTGAATGAACTATTGAAAGTTTGTAGACTTCGACATGTTCACAGATTCACGTAGTGTGTTTAAAAAAAGATAATCACAACAATAAGTTCATAAATTGATGTAAATATTGTGGACATAGACGCTCATACTTTAATGTATTCTTTTCTCTTTCTCTCTCTCTCTCACTTCTCTCTTCTTATTTATTCACAGTGTAATATGTTCAACATAATTGGGAAATGTATCCTGTGTTGAACAAATAAATAATACTAATAATAATAATAATAATAATAATAATAATAATAATAATTAGTAGCGTGCATAATTTATAAGTCTATAATTTGTCTAAAATGCATATTACATTATTTTGAGCACCTAATTGACAGTACACATAAGAGAAAGTAATAACTTTTTAAGTTATAGTGATTTTCCAAATAGTTCCAATTCCAAAATGTACCCTCCATTGATCGATAGAATCTCTATGTTTAGCTGTTTCTTTGAAATCATGTCTTGAACACAAGGTTTCAAAATGTATTCAGGAAATAATTATGAAATTTTCAAGATCCAAACTGGATACCTAATGTTTAATCTTGCGTTACATTAAATATTAGTGATTCTCCCTTGCATCGACGCATTCCGAACCACTACGAATAAATCAATGAAAAACAATACAGACTTAAACAAACAAATGGTTTCCATTTGGTGTTGTAGTTACTTTTTTTTTCGTGTCAGTGTAAATGTTCTTAAGTTTCAAAAAATAACCAAATTAGGGAAGATTTATCTGCATTGCTTGGACATTCTTCATGTAACTTTATCTCAATTAATAAGCGAAATGAAAAGAAGCGATTTATTTTCATGTTTTAGTGGAGAAAGCAAATTGAGAAATTCCTATCAGATAGTTTGCTGTATGATGCAATGAAATATCACATACATTTCCCTACAAACTGCGTGTTAAGGACATGTGTTCATACTGGACTTACACGAACCAAAAATTCTCAAATTATATTGGTTTAAAATATTGAGGGCTAATACCAGCACTTGTAAAAATAATACATTTTGACGGAGATAACATTTAAGGAAAACAATCTACATAATAGATCCTAGGTTAATACAATTTCAAAAATTTAGGTTATAAGCACTCTTGTAAATAATAGCAAGTACTCGATGAATTACATATATTTATGTACGCATACATATGGGTGCATGTGGGATAGTGTGTATGTGAGAGAGAGGGAGAGAGAGAGAGAAAGAGAGAGTTTTTGCATTTACTTTGACAATGTAACACCAGTTCATTTATGCAAGCAATTGTTGCAATATAACGATAATTATATGATAATCTGAATTCACCTTGAATTGTTTACACACACATACACACACACACACGCACACACACACACACACACACACCCACATCCATCCACACACACACACACACACACACACACACACACACAAACACACACACACACGTGTAAACGTGGTCTTATAAGGCCCGAGTGAGTGTACATATGTTGTTGGAACCACTATAATTTGATAAATTAGCATAATCAAATTCATTTTAAAATGTCGAGACCATGCATGTGATTACAAATTTTGAAAATTATCATTTATGCAGTTTTCCTGACGAAAAAATGATTACTATTCTTGTTGAAACCTGGTACCAATATCACCTGTCTAATTTACGTGTTGTAATTTTAATACAATTGCATCCGTTGTGGGTACCAATCAATGTTGCAAAACCCGTCCAACCAATCACAATTCTTGTAGGTCACATGATTTCTTCCTGTGTGTAAGCAGCTACGTGCCTTACCGAATTGGGCAATAGTTGTGAAATGCGCTTTACGGCGTCAATTGAGAGTGCGTAGCTTGCATGTATCTGTCTCGGCGCAGAGCATTCGGAAGGGGGAGGGGGAAAAGAAGAGTTCCTTTCGCGGTAGAGTTAGGAAGGGATTAACTATTGTGCAGTCAGTGCCGTACTCAAGGAGTTTTTGCCCCACTGTGGAATTGAGAAAATAATCACATTTATCCTAATCGCTGACTCTTAATTTTTACTTTGCATACTTTTATGTGTTGTTTGAAGATTTCAGAAATCAAAGCAGGATTGTGCGGCCTATCATGTCGCAACTGTGTGAAACGAAGCTCTTTATTGGAACGCTACCAAGCGAGACGCAATAGGTAACAAGCGACAAGAGATGCGTATCGCTTGGAATTGAACCCTCAGTAATCAATTCGACCCTTCGCATTGATGCGACAGGGCAAGCTGCACATGTCGCTTGCGGGTCGATGCATTAGGTTTTTCGCGCATGAGCGGTGAATTTATTGCTTTAGATCGAAGTCGCCAGTGTTCATGGGAATCCGTAAGGGGGGCAGTGCCCCCCTTGGAAAATGAAAGTCAACCAAAAATTATATATTTCACACATATAATTCCATTTCAGCCACAATAATATGTGTTAATTAATGCACGAACATGATAAATTCAAATGTAAGCAATGTTTTTTGAGGGAACATTGGGGAAAATGTGGCTTATTTGCCCCCCTGGAAAAAAAAAACCTTCCTTGTGCCTCCCTGGAAAAAATTCTGCTGACGTCCATGCCAGTGTTGCCTGTCGATTGTCGCCTGCCACTTGTCGCTTCGATCTGAAGTCTCCTTGAAGGGGTCAGGGGAAGAATTCTGACGGAGGCGACAAGCGACAATGTGCTTCCACATCGACAAGATACACGGGTCCCTTTTGTCTTCTAGACTAAAATATTCACCGCCCGTGCACGACAACAAGTGGAGGCGTCACGATGCACAACATTGATAAAATAGCCAGTTTGAGTGACACAACCAAGCGGCATGAAATATTTGCAGCTTACCGTGCTGTATTAGTTCGAAACGTAGCATTGATTACCGAGGCTTGTCGCTTGTCGCGTTACGCTTTGGTCTGGAATCTGCTTAAACTGTATAAATGGCAGACGACTAGCGACATGGAGATTTTATACCAAAGCGACAAGCGATATTAGACCATTCAATATAAGGCAAAACATTCACCGCGCATGCGCGAACAAAAGTACGAAGCGACATGATGCACGGTATTAACAAAACTGGCCAATCAGAGCGACACGCAAGCTACAAGCGACACTTGCATCTTGTCGTGTCGCTTCTGTTCGAAAGGTTCAATTCATTACTGCTGGTTCGCTTCCAAGGAACACGTGTTGGTTGTCGCTTTCGTGTGTAATCTCCCTTACAAAGCATAAAAGCTGCAAACGACAGACGACAAGTGAGGCGACAAGCGATACGGAGAATCCACACAGAAGCTGCAAGCGGCAAGCGACACTAGCACAGTTAGTTCAAATTCAAACATTCATCGCGCTTGAGCTAACAAGAGCACGAGGTGACAGGATGCACGGTATTGAGAAAACTGCCTAATCAGAGCGACACGTGCAACTTGTCCTGTCGCTTTCTGAATTCTGGTTTGCAAGTTAAGAGTGTCACGTGCCGCTCGCCTCTGAAAGCTGCACCAAGCCATTCTTTTATTCAATTCTCCTCAGGTAAGGAAGAGAATGCTTTATACAAATACAGTCTCCGCAGATAATTTGCGAAGCCACTCATTATATTGGAAACTATATTTTCTGTGCATACTCAGCGTGCACTATAATCTACTGAAGCGGCCCTAACGAATTATTCCTTTGGAACTAGGATCTCACTTTCCTCATCGCTGTGAAGGGTCACTCGCAATAGAATTGTTACGATTTTATCTCTCTGGGTGAGAACAGAATTTGGAGACTATACTCGACAAAACATTTACTTCTGTTGGAGTTATTAGATTGGGGGAGGAGGGTGGTGCTTCAGATGGCTGTTCCATGTAGACTGTACATTTGGAAAAAACGAGCAAAGGAAAAGTAACTTATTTAATTTCTTTGCAAAATGAATTAAGTGTTAATTTACCAGAAGTCCAGTACAGTAAAACTATCCAAGTATATAATGGTGTGAGTCTTAATCGACATTTTAATGAAACCTTTCTTCACAAACTGATTCAAAATTGAATAGGGCATTGGTTCCGAAAGTGTTCTCCGCGGCGCCCCGGGGTGCGATATTTTCACTGAAATGCCACTTACTTGTTAGTCTACAGATGGTTTTAAATATGATTGTTTCAAACATTTTCTTATTTAGTCCTTTTTACATAAACGATGTTTCTGAATTTGAAATATGTGCTTATTTTTTAACTTAAGGCAAGCAACCTAACAACACTAACTTAGCGTTGCAAGTTTTAGATAGGCCTATGCCTACATTCTGACTTGGGCGCCTCGGAAAAATTTTGAAACTACAAAGTTTGGGATCCCCTGAAATGGGGTATAATTTTAGTAATGAATGATTGACGTATAAACGTGATGTGAAGCGTACAGAAATGTTTGTTTCGCGAATGGAGCGGACAAGAAAATGTTTTATAAATCTCATTTCTTGCAACCACCCAATCACAGTAACTGTTGATCACCTGACCTCTACTTCCTCGTCACCCATTAAGTTTGCTGGTGTTTCTTTGCGTCCTAGCACCTGGACCACAAGCATTTCGTTTTCGCGCCTTTTTTACCGGACCCGCGGTGCTTTCTTACTTCGGTAGTTCTTCTCGCAGTCAAGTAGGAGCGGTACGAGTTCCACCTAAGGCCTCCCCGATGGCCTGTCGACCTCCTTGGCGGAGTGGTTAGCACAGCGCGCTACGACACCAGGGGTTCCGGGTTCGAGTCCCGGGTAAGGCACGGGTATTTGTGTATGTCCAAATGAGAAAAACTGAAAATTGAGAATAACCGAGAAATGAAAATCTTGAGAATATATTGAAAAACAGGAGATACTTTCGGTTAGGGGTATTCCTAAAAAAAAAATGGCGTAGTGGTTGCTTCGTCGCCTTGTAATGAAGGGGTCCCAGGTTCGATACCTGGTGGAGGCATTTCGTGGTTTGGATTCCACTTTAAACTGTAGGTCCGGTCCCGATTAGCCTTACTGTGCATAAAGCGGACTTAAAACACCAACTCAAACAAACGAAATCCACCTGCACCAAAAGCAAGCATACAGTCAAGAAGTTTAAATATCGTACGTCTTCATGTCGTTACCCAGTCTCAAACGCAGGTTAAAAAATAACCCTTTTTACCACCTTGCTACCTCCATATCACAAACACGTCACCCTTGCAATACGCAACCACGATTAAGAAAGAGAAAAGAACCAACGTTCTCGAGGCCGAGTTGGGAGAAGTATATTATTGGTAAATAATCATATCGTACAGTCACGGACACTTCTGTGTTGTAGCAACACTATTAACTTTCAACGGAATCAATACTACGACTATAAAACTCTCATAACATGTCGCAATAAAACAAGTGGGTTCACCAAAGTGAGGTAGAGACGAACACACCATTATTCTGCACTGTTATCTCAAGAGTCCGATATTAGCAACATAGGGAGACATTTCTTAGTCACAAGAAATGCTTTTCAATTAATTACTTATAAAAAGTAGACGGGGTCGTCTTGCCAGAACATAACAGTTGGGCTGAAAAGTTCGTAGGCTAACATAGTAAAAAATATTGTTTTGACAAAATTCGATTTTATTATTCAATATAGTTGCCTTTGAGGGCGATACAACGATTATAGCGGTCATACAATTTTTCGATGCCATTTTTATAGTACGATTTCTCTTTAGCCTCAAAATAGGCCTCAGTTTCGGCGATTACCTCTTCATCAGTGCTAAATTTCTTTCCAGCGAGCATTCTTTTAAGGTCTGCAAACAGGAAAAAGTCACTGGGGTCCAGATCTGGAGATTATGGTGGATGGGGAAGCAATTCGTAGTCTAATTCATATAATTTTGCCATCGTTTTCATTGATTTGTGACACGGTGCATTGTCTTGATGAAACAGCACTTTTTTCTTCTTCAAATGGGGCCGTTTTTTCGTGATTTTATCCTTTAAACGCTCCAACAACGCTTTGTAATAATCGCTGTTGATGGTCTGGCCCTTTTTGAGGTAATCGATGAATATAATACCATGCGCATCCCAGAATACATATGCCATAACCTTGCCAGCCGACTGTTGCGTCTTTCCACGCTTTGGATTCGGTTCATCACGTGCAGTCCACTCGTCTGACTGTCGATTGGACTCTGGAGTGTAGTTATGGAGCCATGTTTCATCCATTGTAATATATCGACGGAAAAATTCGTGTTTATTACGGTTGAATATCGCTAAACATTGCTCCGAATCATCAAAACGTTGTTGCTTTTGATCGATTGTGAGCACGCGCGGAACCCATTTTGCACACAGCTTTCGCATGTTCAAATATTCATGCACAATATGTCCAACACGTTCCTTTGATATTTTTAAAGTCTCAGCTATCTCGATCAACTTCACTTTACGATCATTTAAAATTATTTTGTGGACTTTTTTTTTATGTTTTCGTCGGTAACAGCCTCTTTGGGGCGTCCACTGCGTGCATCGTCTTCGATGCTCATTTCGCCTCGTTTAAATTTAGCAAACCACTTCTCAACGGTTGATTTTCCTGGTGCAGAGTCCGAATAATGTTTATCAAGCCAAGCCTTGGCTTCAACAGTATTTTTTTCGCCAAAAAGCAATGCTTTATTAACACACGAAATTCTTTTTTATCCTTTTTTTCACAATAACAAAAGCTGCTTCACTCACAATGCTATATCTCAAGAACTAATTATCCGGCAGCTGTGAAATTTATACACGTATCTTTTGAAGTTTAGTACTAAGTAAAACTCACATGGATTTAATTCTAGTAACGCCATCTATGAGTCAGCCTATGAACTTTTCAGCCCAACTGTTACTGACTCAAATACAAAAGCACAAGAAGATAACTGTCTCAATTATATACGGTCTAGTTTTATTATTGTGTGTAGTTTTACCAACTAACCTTGAAAGAGACAGTTTGGATCGACGTACACACAGAACATTTCCAACCAATGGCAGCACAAAACATGTCGCTACGAATACACAGCGACGTAGTGCAACAAGCCTACGAGCACAAATTGAACAATCTCTATTTTATTGTGGTATTTTAAGACTTTAGACTTTAATGTCGTTGGAAAGGTGTAGAGTTCTTAATACAAAAAATACAAATAAATAATATGAATGTGAAACGTGCAAGGGTAAAGTAAAGTGCATTATAGCGTTGCATAGATGTAGTTGTAAGGAGTCACATATTATATCTCACTTAATATCCCACTATTTTGGAACATTTCTTGATTTAGGGCAATTATTTGGAAAATATTGACCTTCGACGAAACTGCTATGCCTGCAGTCATCTGTAGAAGACACAGAAAATCTCAGTCCGGATACGAGTGCATCAGCTCAATCTATGGTGTAAACTCGTTCTGACTCTTGTAATGTTATTCGGTCCATGATTTGAAAGCACCACTGAAGCAAGGCCTCTTGTTGAGTGAGCGTGTCATCCGTTTCTCTTCCTCCCTCCTAATTTATGATGGCGCGCCTCAAGCAAAAAATGCATAATTTTAAAGAGTTGGAAGTTGCATGAACGTTTACTACACCCTAGAACTCAAATTTCAAACTAATTCTAATAAGTATGAACAAGATAAAACTTGTGTTTAATCAAGTAACAATGGATTAGGAAAGGCAGAACTGGTCTTCGATTGGCACCGGGTGTAGATGCTATTAGAAAATTGTTAATTATGACTTCACGTAATAAAAGTTTTAATTTTTTCAATTTAACGCAGCTGCTCTGCATAGCCATGGAGAGGTACACTCTGTAGTCCAACAGCCTTTTGAAGACCAGAGCCTATGAAATGGGTTCTTCGTTGAGCGCATTGAGTCCCATCGACGCTGTTATCAGACTTCATCAATAGGAGCCTGATCGTCCATTTCAAAAATTGAAGGGAAATTGCTCTCCTGTGCAATGCACCATGAAGGCGTATAGGGAGTGTGGGGTTAGGGCCTCACACCATTACCTTCTCAATCTGAAAGCCTCATGGCTTGCTCCGGTCACGTGACTAAGCGTCATCAACTGGAGGCGAGATAGCCTCCATGTTTGATTTGCTTCTTCGGAATCAATGTTGGACCTTTTTAGTGAATATGGAATTGTAATGCAAATTTAAGAACTGTAATCGAGTTTACATGACGTGTAAATATGCTTAAATGTGGAAGAGGTATGGTGTATAAGTCTTGTGTACTCAATTGCAGAGGCAATTACAATGAAAAAGGTAAGAGTAACATTCACATTTCTTCAAGATGTTGTTAAAAATGGGAAATTTTTAGGGCAATTCCATGTGATTCAGTCACTACGAATAGATACAAGTTAAGTAACAAATGTTTTATACTAAAAAATAAATAAGAGTAATAGTTCATGATGTAAACATTTCATGTGTCCGGAATAGGCATCAAATATACTCGTAAATGTGGACAACATGTCAACATTTTTTTTTAGAAATATCAAATAATTTACCCTGAATTACAAACGTTGGTTAATATTACGCCTACCAAAGCAATTTGTTAGTGTAAATGTTATGCAAGCATTCGATAAATTATTCATATTATTTACACAAATTTTCAGTTTCAAAATGTGCTTAATGAAAGAAAGCTATACAACGGGCCAAAGTTGATACATGTGTACATTTATTCTTATTTTGTCCCACTTTATGCTTCTTTATGCTAATCGGAGGCTAATGGAAGATATGTTGTACATTCAAATACAAAGGTGCGATGTGCAACAAGAACTTCGATGAAATATTCGTGTGTAAAACTATCCAAGAATACGTATATTACTTATGTTTCAAATACAAATGTTTCACACAGAAAGCATTTTGTTACCTAGCTATGTTAATATGAACTACAAATGTATTAAATTTTTAAAACTGTTTCATATGAACTGCTCTCTATTTTTTGTCTTTGTGAAGCTTCAATGTTCATAACTTTGATTATTAAATCAGTGATAATGTTTATTGTTTCATAATTTATTAATATTCTTCACGATTTTTTTTAACAGAATGTAAAAAACAGTGTAAGGAAATATTCCAAATGTTTATTTCCCAAGTGAACGTTAAAATGGAAATATTAATCTGCTTTTTTTTCAATGAAACTCTTAAGTTATTGTCACAGATCTTACTAACGACAATGAAAAGATTCAATTTGTTTATTATCTTTCGTTCAATAAAGTCAATAGGATCGAAATTACAATGTGACAAATGATTTAGGTTTAGTCTTTATCACAGAAATGTAACATTGCCCTTGTACCAATTTCTTTCGCTTTTGCTGCAAGAATATAGAAATTAAGGTTTTGTATTGAGATTGTATAGCTACACAGAATATCTGCATTATCTGGTTGATTAATTTTGGGTAAACTTAAAGACAATTTAATTGATTAGGTAACTTGGAAAGTAGAGCAGTGTCCCCGGTTCACAGCCCGAAAATGAGGCTCGGTGAGGCTCGCCTTAATGGATTTCTCTCGTAAGGCATGAGCCTCATTTTCTTGCAGTGTTGCCAACTCCTCACTCACCTTAATGGATTTCTCTCGTAAGGCGAGAGCCTCATTTTCTTACAGTGTTGCCAACTCCTCACTCAAAAAATCACCAAGGTTTTTGTTTATGGGTCTAACCTAACCTCAAGCAAGGAGCTGGCAACACTGCTTGAGGCTTGTACCTAACCTAACCTAACCTACCTAACCTAACCTAACCTACCTAACCTACCTAACCTACCTAACCAACCTAACCAACCTAACCTAACCTAACCTAACCTACCTAACCTAACCTAACCTAACCTAACCTAACCTACCTAACCTACCTAACCTAACCTACCTAACCTAACCGAACCTAACCTAACTTAACCTAACCTAACCTAACTAACCTAACCAACGAAACCAAACTAACCAACCTAAGCTAACCTACCTAACCTACCTAACCTAACCTAACCAACCTAACCAACCTAACCTAACCTAACCTAACCTAACCAACCTAACCAACCTAACCAACCTAACCTAACAAACCTAACCTAACCTAACCTAACCTAACCAACCTAACCAACCTAACCAACCTAACCTAACCTAACCTAACCAAACCTAACCTAACCTAACCTAAAGCAAAGAGCTGGCAACACTGCTTGAGGCTTGCCTTAATTAATTGCATAAAGCAATTTGCCAACCTACTGGTATTTTTGCCATAGCTTTTTTACAAAAAAAGAGAGGAGAGAGAGAGGGAAGAGTTAAACAACCGACAATGCTGCTAATATTTACCTACAGCTTTTTTTTTACTTGGCAAGGGCTTAGCTAATTTATATACTGGCGTAACATACATGCACTGGGCAATAGAGCCGGCAACAAATATATACTGCCGTAAAAGAGAGAGATGGATGGATGGCAACACAGTATGTGTGTGTGTGTGTGTATAATATGTAGCATTATTAACTAGAGTGTGTTGGCAACCCATCTACAACTAAAAAAAAAATAGAGATACCAACATTGCCGTAAGATAAAGAAAGAGAGACCTATCGCGACTTTTGTAAACCTCTCTTGGGGGAAACACGATGTGCTATACACACGTGGGCGCTGGTGCTTCTTATTATTTTTCGTATTGTGAGGCAAACAAACAAATAAATAATTGTTGTTTTTTAGGATGCCTGGCCCCTAACCCCGCCAGGGTGCGTGGTGCCCAACCCAAAAAGGTTCTAACGGCTGCGGCTGTAGATAACCGCACCTCTGTAGGGTTTCACGTGTTTTTTTTGTATGGTAGTGGTGGTGTTGGCAATAGTGGGTGGGTTAATTGTTGTTGTAGTATTTTGACTATTTGGCAAAGTGCTACTGGTAACTGGAGAAGTTAGCGTGGGAACGTGAGGCGGTGGCGTCTGATTGTCTCCTGTGTTATTGTTCCCACCCGAAGGTCTGCTCCGCCCAACTCCGGCCGGTTTTTGTAAGGGTGACCTCGTCGGTATTGTGTTGATTCCGCCGGGTATTGATTAACATCTGGCGCATCCGGGGCGTGATACATGCCAGGGCTTTTGTCTGCTTTTTCGCTATTCTTCTTGCTGGATTTTTTATAGTATGCCAAGGTGACCCATATTATGACGACTACAATACAGAAAATTCCAAAGGCAGCGATTCAAATCATGATGGACGGGTGTGTTGTTTTTTTGTTATTATTTATCGTCAAAAGCCATGTACACGTAACTCAAACCAACCTTGGAATTTTAGCTACCGACAGGTATAAGTTTTTATTAGAAACCCTGCGCACATCAGTTGCAGTCGAGTATTGCTACTGGGTAGTTGCATAAAAGTGTATGCTATACCAAGTGTAATATCAAGTATAATAGAAACCGAATTAGTTTGGTCTGTCAGGTGAGTACCATATCAGCATAAGTTATATGCACACAAGTTGCTTGACCAGTTATAAAACTAAAATTTACGCAATTATACTACTGTTTTTGTGTGTGTTAAATTGCTGGCAGCTTTTTGTAGGTAAGTTTTGTTTTTTGTTATTTTTTTGCATGTGTGTGTTAATAATAATTGCGAGCGGTGTTAGTGAACAGAAAGTGTTGTTTTGATTAAACAACGAAATTATGCTAAACAAAAAAATATGAGCATATATAACATGTGCTTGAAAAGAATCCACTTCCACTGGGTATCGAACTTGAAGTTTACAATTATACAAGTGTACAGGGGAAACTTTATTGTTTTGAATTTGTTGATACTCTCGATTGGATTTTGTTGTTTTAAGTCTATTTTATGCATAGTAAGACTAATCGAAACTGGGTCTACAGTGGGATCCGAACCACCTCTGCCGGGTATCGAACTTGAAGTTTACAATTATACAAGTGTACAGGGGGAAACTCTATTTTTTGAATTTGTTGATACTCTGGATTGGATTTTGTTGTTTTAAATCTATTTTATGCACAATAAGGCTAATCGAAACTGGACCTACAGTTTCAAAAACCACTTGTACCTCTACCGGGTATCGAACTCTTGATTACAAGGCTATTGCTGTGCCATCGCAGAGGTTAGTGGAAGTACTGATTGATTTGATGTTTTAAGTCTATTTTATACACAGTAAGGCTAATTGGGACTGGACCTATAGTTTCAAGAACCACTTGTACGGGTATCGAACCCTTGATTACAAGGCTATTGCTGTGCCATCGCAGAGGTTAGTGGAAGTACTGATTGATTTGATGTTTTAAGTCTATTTTATGCACAGTAAGGCTAATTGGGACTGGACCTATAGTTTCAAGAACCACTTGTGCAGGTATCGAACTTTTGATTACAATGCTACCGCTGCACCATCGCAAAGGCTAGTGGAAAGTACTGATTGATTTGATGTTTTAAGTCTATTTTATGCACAGTAAGGCTAATTGGGACTGGACCTATAGTTTCAAGAACCACTTGTGCAGGTATCGAACTTTTGATTACAATGCTACCGCTGCACCATCGCAAAGGCTAGTGGAAAGTACTGATTGATTTGATGTTTTAAGTCTATTTTATACACAGTAAGGCTAATTGGGACTGGACCTATAGTTTCAAGAACCACTTGTGCAGGTATCGAACTTTTGATTACAATGCTACCGCTGCACCATCGCAAAGGCTAGTGGAAAGTACATAGTTATTCGAATCTTGTTTATTAAAAATATTTAGTTTTTTATGCATGCTTATTGATTTTTAAACCTAAAGTTAAATAAAATCTGGCAATTATATCCAAATATACTTATAGCTACAACGAACAATCACAAAAAAAATGGCTTGAGATTTTTTTGCTACGTAAACAAAATGGTCGACATGTCAAATATGAACAGGCTATATACATTTGAGAGATGGATAGAAAAAAAGTTAATTAAAATTTAATTTTATGATTGCAACACGGAACTTAATAATTGATTGATTGATTGATTTAGTTTATTTTAATTTTGTGTTTTGTGCCTCTTAGCTAATTTGCAAAGATGGGGATGAGTGATGAAATTGATGAAAATCGACATTCACAAACAACCATACCCGACCGGGATTTGAACCCGGAACCCTTGGCGTTACAGCGTGATGTGCTAACCACTCGGCCACAGGGTCGGGCAAGTACTAGTATATACATAGACCAAAGTTACATAGTTCTAAGCCCCATAGGAGTCGAGAAAATCAATGTCTTGGAAAACGTCTTAAGATATTTGTCTTAATCTTTAAGAAAGTCGACTTCCGGTCTGTCAAGATGTTACTTCCGGTCTGTCAAGAAAATTTTCTTAAGACAAAAATCTTAAGATGTTTTCCAAGACATTGATTTTCTCGGCTCCTAATTGACCTAGGATGATGATTTTAGGTTTGTTGGATAGGATTCGACGAAAACTATTCGACTAACAAATAAAATCGATTCCACCCCCTCAAGTTTTGGAAATACAGACAATTTTTTTTTATTTTTTGAGAAACTTGATTTGCTGGCTTAGTTTTTACTCTAATTCGAAAATTTTAATGATATTTGATAAAAAATTGAAGGTACTCTGCAACCTATTGGAAACATAATGATTAGTGTTTACTGTTTTCGAGTTATTTTAAATTTAAATTTCAAGATGTAATTTCTAAGTTGTTTTGTAACTCGTAAACTATGGATTGTAGAAAACCTATTTTTGTTTTATCTGCTAATGCCCGACAAATACTATAAACACAAATAATGTTTATTGCTTGATTTAAAAAATAAAGATCGAAAATAATTTTGTTTTTCTGAAAATAAAAAAAATGCGTGTATGGAAAAAAATACGATTGTGTAATTTTTTATGATGTAGGTTTGCATGTAAAAATAAGTATACCTGAAAGTTTTAGAATTTCAAAATAGCTATATATATATATATATTTGCTATTATATCAGCCAAAATAATAGAATATATATAAACAAGAATATTTTCATAGTTTCAAACCTCTACTAGATTGATGGAAAAATATACTAATGGGCAATAAAATCTGAAGAAAATTTGTGTCTAACAAAAATAAACTAAATAGAATTACACATGCATACAATATTTATTGTGTTTTTTTTTCTATCTACAATTATATTTTTCTTATATATTTTTTTTATTTTTTTATAGAGTTGATTAAAGCACATATTTGAGAAAGGTAACACCGCCAATATATAAATAAACATACCCCGAAAAAATGCGCTCCATGAAAAGTTGCCCTGTGTGCAAAAAAACCATATCAAGCAAAAATTTTGCAAGACATTGTCGCACCTGCGTGCCAAGCAAGCATTTGGCTGCCACCGAACTGTGTTCCGGATGCAATAAACACATTACAATTGCATATGTCAAAAAGCATAAGCTTACTTGTTTAAGCACAAGTACATCTGGGGCTCAACCGTCGACCAGCTCAACCAAGAGGAAGATAGAAGCAGCCTCCATCAATGCACCACCCGCCAAATGCGTCAAGCTTGCGATAAAAGCGAACCAGTCTGCTTTCCAGCGTTTGTTAGAGGACTTTCCCCTTACTTCGGAGGGCTCATGCGACGTGCGTAGCTTTTTAGAGGAGAAGCGAGCAGAGATAGTTTCTATTCTTAGTAATGCATTGGCTACGCACTCCTCCACTAAATTCTACGCATCGCTTCGTTGCTGGTACAAGAAGTCGTCTGATGAAATTTACAGCTTCTGCCACAACACCAAGGCGAAGACGCTGCATCTGGCGGATGTCGAAAACCTAGAGGTCATCTACAACAAGTTTGTCGAGGAGCTGGTGGCAAAGCAGGAGGAACATCAAGCCAAGGGCTCGGGGGGTTCGCTGTGTGGGGAGCGTCACGAACTGCGCGTCAAACTTTGCAAGTTTGTGCCTCTCTCCGCCTCCAGCTACGTCCCCTTACCAGAAGCGATTGTGGAAAAAAAGGCTGTCCTGAACATTCAGAACAGTGACGCCAAGTGCTTCGTTTGGTCTGTGCTTGCAGCATTGCACCCTTCCACTGGAAAAACCATCCATACCGAGTTAACCACTACCTACCCTACGAGCCAGAGCTGGAAGATGCGATGGCTGGGATTGACTACCCGGTGGAGGTCTCGGACATTCGCAAGTTCGAGGCCCGTACACACAACCCTCGGTTGGCCATCAACGTTTATGGCCTCACCGACGAAAATGTGGTGTACCCTATCCGGGTGAGCGACGTAGACGACGGCGGTGCGCAGGAAATTTATCTTCTGCTCATCAAGGACGAGACCCATCACCATTACACTCTCATCCATTCCCTCTCTCGGCTTGTTTCTAGCCAGCTGAGCAGTGATAGTCACCACATAGAAGTTTGCCCCAGGTGCTTGTCTATATTTCGTAATCGAAAACGGCAGGATTACCAGCGCATCAGAGGTCGCAACATCGCTGCCGAGAAGCTCGCTAACCACAAGCTCTACTGCAAAGCCAACGAGCCTGGGGTGGCAGACTTGCCCAAACCTGGTACCGTGGAGTGTTTCCACATGCACGGTGCCATGGTGGAGCACCCCGCTATCATCATCGCGGATTTCGAAGCCTTCCTCAAACCCCTGTCCACTTGCGATCCCGATCCCGAAGTTTCCTCCACCACCCCTTACCAACTCCACGAGGCATCCAGTTTCGCATACGTTGTGGTGCAACGAGACCAACACATTGCCCCCGAGCCCTACGTGTATCGCGGTCCCGATGCAGCCAAACACTTCCTCGAGAGGATGGTTGTCGAGGCCATCGAGATAGGGAAGGTGCTGTTGGCCCCCAAGTCTATGCTCCCACTGTCTTCTGACGATCAACATAGACACGACGAGGCCATCGCTTGCCCTGTCTGCGCCGAGGAGTACACCGCCAAAAACTGTAAAGTCCGACACCACGATCACTTTAACGGTAGGTACGTTGGTCCTTGGTGCAACGATTGCAACCGTAGGGCCTGGGACCCGCGCTTCATCCCAGTGTTTTTTCACAATGGCTCGGGGTACGATTTTCACCACCTGATCAAGCATCTTGGATACGACAATGCAAGAATCAATGTCCTGGCACAAAACGAGGAGCGTTATATTAGCGTCAGCAAGTGGGTGCCGATCCCCAACTCAAAAAGCAGGAGCATCGAGCTTCGCTTCCTCGACTCCCTGAGGTTCCTCCCGGCCAGCCTCGATGCTCTTGCAGGGAAGCTGAGCAACGAACAAATGCGCATTACCTCTGCAAATTTTCCAAACTTGGACGCCGGTCTCTTCAGGCGTAAGGGGGTCTACCCCTACGAATACGTCACCGACTCTACCAAGTTTGCGGAGACGTCGCTACCTCCCCAGGCGAAGTTCTACAGTCAACTACGAGGCTCGAACATCACCGACGAAGAATATCATCACGCCCAGTCCATGTGGCGCGAGCTAGGTTGTCGAACTCTCGGAGACTACCACGACGCCTACCTCAGACTTGATGTGACGCTCCTCGCCGACGTGTTCCAGACGTTCCGGGCGACCGCAATGAACATCTACCACCTGGATCCCGTCTACTTCTATAGTCTCCCCGGACTGGCGTGGTCAGCCATGTTTCTGGTGACGAAAATCAAGCTGGAGCTTCTTTTGGACGTAGACATGGTGCTGTTTGTGGAACGCGCCGTGCGGGGTGGAATGGTCCAGGTGTCGCAACGGCACGTGCGCGCCAACAATCACCACATGGCTACTGGCTACGACTCCACCCAACCGTCGAGCTACATCATGCACACGGACGTAAATAACTTGTACGGGCACTCCATGATGCAATCACTCCCCTTTAGAGGGTTCGAGTGGGCCGATCCTTCCAAATTCGACATCGAAAGCTTCGACGATTCGGAACATGGGTTTTTTGCCGAGGTGGACCTTGAGTTCTCCGAGAAGCTGCAGGATTTGTTCTGCGATCTTCCCCCTGCACCCGAGTTTAAGTGTCCACCCGATTCCAATCAGAAGAAGCTCGTCATAAATTTTGAACCTAAGAAGAATTACGTTCTTCACTACCAGAATCTCCGGTGGTTGATGCAGCAAGGGGTCACAGTCCACGCAGTTCACCACATCCTCAAGTTCGAGCATTCTCCGTGGTTGCGTCCATATATTGAAGTCAACACCGAACACCGCACCGCAGCCACGTCCGAGCTTGATAAGGATTTCTTCAAGCTCATGAATAATGCAGTGTTTGGCAAAACCATGGAGAATGTACGGAATCGCGTGGACATAAAATTGGTGACGAGGAAAGAGCGATGTCGTCAGCTTGTCGCAAGTCCATTGTTCAAGTCTCGAACAATCTATAACGAGCAGCTGGCTCTGATTCACATGAAGCAAGGTGTGGTGAAACTCACCAAGCCCATCTACGTCGGAGCTACTGTTCTGGATCCGAGCAAGCTTCACATGTTCGAGACGTATTACAACATATTACGTCCACACTACGGTCACGACATCTCGCTTCTCTACACGGACACGGACAGCTTGGTATACCACGTTCGCACAGCCGACGCATACGGGGATATAGCCACAGTTCCATCTTTGGTTAAACTCTTCGACACCTCGGGCTATCCCCAGCCGAACCAGTACGATATCCTGGCCCACAACAAGAAGGTGCCTGGCAAACTCAAAGATGAGAAGGACGGAGACGTGATTCTTGAGTTTGCAGGTCTTCGCGCCAAGGCCTATACCATCAAAGCCGAGGGCAGCGTTACCAAGAAGGCCAAGGGTGTCGGCAGACAGGTGGTTCGGGAGCATCTCACATTCGAGGACTTCGTGGATTGCCTCAAGACCAGGTCGTCTGTTCTAAGAGCTGAACAGCGCATCCAGAGCGTCGACCATGTGTTGACCACCAACAAAGTGAGGAAGATTGCCCTGGATCCCAATGATGACAAGAGGTACGTTCTCCAATGTGGAATCCACACACTGCCGTGGGGGCACTATCGCTTAGCAGAAAGCAAAACCTGCAACATATGCCCATCTTCAACAGAAGATTCATAAAACAAAACAAAAAAAAACAAAAAAAATCATTTTGTTAGTCATTACAAAAAAAACACTGACTGTTATTACAAAAAAAACTTTGACCGTATTTTAAATAACCAGCATACCTATGAATCTCTTTGGTTTCCGAAAACAAACCAACATGGAGACTGTACACCGCGCGACGACAGATCATGAATTTCTACCTTCCATGTTAACTAAACTCAACGGTCTACTGATTGTTCACCTTAACAGCATTTGGACGAAATTGGATGACGATGTAGGCAAGATGTTTTACGTCTTCAACAACAATTTACATTTTTACAAAATTCCAATCGATGGAAAACTTCAAATCACCGTGAATCCGGAAAACGTAGGTGAAATCAAAATATCTACCGGCAAGAACATTTTTCGAATCAAGCACGACAAGATGCTTTCTAACATTACATACGATGTTTCTGCAGGAGATTGTTTATACGTGGAACTCCTAGGAGATTACGACAAACTCATTCCTCTCTTCGTAGAATTACGAATCATCTATCCTATTATAAATAACCGTTAACCAAAATGCCTAACGATATTTTCGGCAACACTAAGCGTGTAGACCACGCAGAAGAGATTCTCATGTTGGACGTCCGAATTAAAAAGTTGAGGAGCGATTTGATCGCTTTGCAGGAGACCTTAAACAAAAGTTTAGAGTCGGAGATCGCTACGCTCCAAACGCAATGTCTCGACCCCATTCTGAAAATCGATTCCGAACTGAAAACGCTCATAAAAAATTATGTCGACGTACCTTCTTACAACAACGTTCAAAATATACAGTTGAGCGTGGATAAGCTTCAAAATGATTTGGCCAAATTGCAGCAATTTCAATCGAAAAATGAAGATTTGGAAAAATTGAAACTCGAAATCGAAGAACGAACTTCGGCAATCGAAAAGAATTTCTCTGAACTTCAAACCGTCGTGAAGGATATTGATGTAGAACGCTTGCATGTTGTTGTTTCCAAATTACAAGAAGAATTCGCAGGCACGTTGGAAGAAATTAAATCCAAGTTACAGACTTTGGAAGATTCCATGACGAACCTACCATCGTCAGACGAACTGCAGGTCATCAGCAAAAGCGTCGCGAACATAAAAATTCAATTGGAGGCTTATCAAGATTTCGAACACATTCAAACCACCATCGCTACGCTTCAGGCGTCTCTGGAGTTGATCAACGAAGAAATTAAAAATATTCACGCTGAAGCCAGTGCGTTGACGAGCATACAAGACACGTTAAGCATGGTTCAGCAGAAGATCGAATATTTAGAAAATTTGAACGTCGAAACGAACCTTGCTCATTTTCATCACGTACTGGACAACATACAGGGTGACTTGGAATCGTTACGGACGAGCGTACCTTCGAGCGAAGATTTGGAAAAATTGAAATCGGCGGTGACGGCACTATCCGATTCGAGCTACATCAAAAGTTCATTGAGCGATCTCGAGAGTAGGGTGGCCAATCTCCCCACCTCAAAAGAATTACACGCTTTGAAAAGGAGCATATCACGTATGCTGAAACGACTAGAAACGGAAACGGCGAACGTGGAACAGATTCGAGACGAACTTGCTTCGCTGGTGTCGACGCTGCCCACTTCGCAGAGCGTCGCCGACCTTCACACGCAGTTTACCGAGATGCGAAGCATCGTGAACGATCTTACCGAGAAAAGTTCGAAATTGAATCAAGTCGAGAATCTTCAGAGTATCGTCGTCAACATCAGAGATCAAGTTGGAGTGTTGGAATCCACGCAGGAATCGACGCTGGCCTCTTTCGGTGCCAAATTACAAGAACTCAACGAAAACTTCAAGCAGTTGAACGTGGAAGTGAAAATCAAGCCGTCATTTTCTTCAGTAACGGATACCATCGTCGAACATTTGTTGCCCGTACAAAATACACTGGGACAGCTTCACAGCAACCTCGTTAGCGTCGATACTAAATTCGCTAAACTGCATTCTCTGCAAGCCATCGAAATCAACAGCGTACCCAATCAACAGAGAATTTCCACGTTCGTCGAAGGTAACAAACTGTACATGTTACATCCTTATCATCCGTACTACAAGTTTCTCCTCGATGGCACGATTCAGATAAACGAATTTTCGTACTGGTCTCACGGCAGAAAAGCTAGCGTTCCCACCATGACCTTGATATCGAATCGTGGTGTCCAGAAAGCAGGAAACATTCCTCTGGCACGTTGGAACGAAACGCGCAACATATATGAAATACACGAAGACGAAGATCTCACCGTTTTTGACGTGAGTGCCGGCGATAAGCTGATCATTCAAAACACTGGTGAGGTGCCACCCTCTTTGAATCCCATCACGCTTGTGCTTCTCTTCAAACGTAATCTCTAAAAAATGTCTAGGCAAGCCATCGTCGAAGAATTGCATAAACCTGCACGCCGCAACTACCAACGTTTGGCGGTGGTAACCAAGGGAATCGATGACCTCTGGCAAAGTGACCTCGTGGAGATGAGTAGCGGCAATCTAAAAAATGTGCATAAATTGAACAAGGGCAACAAGTACCTCCTCACCGTCATAGACACGTTTTCGAAATTTGCATGGGCTCTACCTTTGAAAGCCAAAACGGGGGCATGCGTCACGGAAGCATTCAAGACAATTTTTCGCGAAAGCAGCAGACGACCTCGGTTTTTGCAAACAGACAAGGGGAAGGAATTTTACAATGCCGTATTCCAAAAGTTTATTCGGAAACACGACATTCGACATTATTCAACCTTCAGTCACATCAAAGCCAGCATCGTGGAAAGATTTAATCGAACCTTGAAAACACACATGTGGAAACGATTCACGCTTCGAGGAAATTACAAATGGGTCGACATACTGCCGGAACTCGTCGACACCTATAATGATACGGTACACAGAACGATAGGCATGAAGCCAGCTGATGTTACGAAATCTGACGAGCAACGTTTAATTTCTACAGTTTACTGTCCAAAATACACTCCCACGACTACCAAGAAATCAAAATTCAAAATTGGAGACCAGGTGAGGATCAGCAAATTCAAACGCACCTTCGAGAAGGGGTTCACAAAAAATTGAAGCACGGAACTTTTTACGGTGGTTCGAGTTTTACCCGGAAACCGACACACGTATATAATAAAAGATAGTAGCGGCGAGATTTTGAAAGGAAGATTTTACGAAGAGGAACTCTCTAAAACAAAACATCCCGACACGTACCTCATCGAGAAAGTATTGCGTAGGAAAGGCGACAAACTGTTTGTCAAATGGCTGGGACTTCCGGAAAAGAGTTGGATCGACGCGAACGAAGTGATCTTGTGAGTACGTGGAACGTGGTGAAACGTCTACCGGATTCGGAAAGTCAAACAAAAAAAAAGAACGGCGAGTTGCTTCCCGACAGCATCCGCTGTCTAATCGTAGGTCCTTCGGGGTGTGGGAAAACAACACTGCTCGTGGACAATTTTCTCCTCGCACCGAATTGGTTAGATTGGAAGAACAGGCACCTCTACATGTTCTCGAAAAGTTTGGAACAATCCAAATACCAGCAACTGATGAAACTGTACGATGGTCTGGACATTGCAACGTTCTCTTCGGAAATAAAACCACTCGACGATTGTCGTGAAAATTCAGTCGTTGTGTTCGACGATGTCATCCTGGAAAATCAAAATGAAATTCGCAATTTTTTCACGCAAGGTCGTCACAAAGGAATAGATTGCTTCTTCCTAGATCAAACGTTTTCCAAAATTCCAAAACAGTTAGTACGCGACAACGCTAATTTTATATGTTTGTTTCGTCAAGATCACACCAACCTCAAGCACGCGTACGATGACTACGTAGGCGGAGACATGAACTACAATCAATTTTCGGAACGCTGCTGCTCCCACTGTTGGAACAGTGACGATTTCGGATTCGCGACGATCGACATGACGCGAAAACCCAACGACGGAAAATACAGAAACAAAATCAACGACTTTCTAAACGTTGCAACGTTGTGAGAAACGACGTGTATAAATAACGTTATGACGAAACGAAAAATTGAAGACGAAAATCTCAAGCTTCGCGATTACCTCGCGAAACGCTTCAAAGGTTGGAAATCCGAGAATCGCGGATTCTACGAAGAGAAGAAACGTCAAGATCAACCTGTGATCGACGCCATCAGCGATCTAGGTAAAGAAATTAAAGGCGTCACGGAACAAAATAAAAATTTGATCAACGAACTCGTACCACTTGCAGCTAAAAGTTACACCGTACCCACGCCTATTTCGAGCATTCCTTCGACGCCGTTCGAACTGAAGGACGTACCGCCACGACGTCGAGCCATAGGTAGCACGCCATCGTCTTTGGATAAGATCGAGTTGGGACCTTTGGCACGAGACTACCTGAGCACGGGGAAATTCGACAAGGATGAAGTGTTCGGATTGTATCCGAGCATGGAGAGCAACGAAGGCGGCGGTGTGGTTTGGAAGATTGGAAAATCGAAGGTGAGTTTCGAAGGCAACGACATGAAAGTTAATTAGGCGAGAAGGATAGTTGGAACAGGTATCCGGGTACGGTGGGACTGTGGGAACTCGTTGCCAAAAAGCAGCCGAAAGATTACACCGACGAAGATTACCAGAGTTACAAGGAAATTTTGATCATGACGGATGCCTTATACCAGAACAACGACGCCTCGCAGAATAGGATGAAATCGAGCAGCGGCGAGAAGTACAGAAATCTCATCAAACCGATTTGGAACCAGGTGAAAACAGGCAGCGGCGTCAAACTCTACAACACCCTGCCCAAAGAGTTTGTGTGGGTGGACGATGTGCGCAAGCTCATAGACCGATTGTTGGTTATTGCAGGAGAGGAGAATGCAGGCAATCGTAATTTCTACAACGAGAAGGTAGGAATTGTGGACATGATCAGCACCAAACTTTCCAACTTCATCGTGAACGACGACAAGGGCATAGGTCACCTCATTAAAATTATCAACACGCTGCCTCCGAGATTCTGGAACGTGGCCGAAGGAAAAGGACTCGTGAACGACATCATCAACAAGTTACCTTTCGAGATGCATTTACCCGGCTACCAGTTCTGCGGACCGGGTACCAAACTCAAGAAAAGATTGGAGAGAGGAGACAAGGGTGTGAATCCGTTGGACGCCGCATGCAAAGATCACGACATTGCCTACAACACCACTCGCACCGATCTGGATGCACGTCACGAAGCAGACAGAAAGTTAGAGCACGCAGCTTTCGAAAGATTCGTTAGCAGAGACGCTTCGCTGGGAGAAAGAGTTGCAGCACTGGGCACCACCATAGCCATGAACACAAAACAAAAATTTGGATGGGGTGTGTAGAAATAAAAAAATTTCTCGAACCGTGAAAAAAATTTCTTCGGCATATAAATAACACTACATAAAAAAAAAAAACTCTAGTTGTGTTTGCCATCTTATAAAAATGAGTAAACAATCACTAGACGCCCAAGCATTAAAACAAATGTTAAATTCATCAGTCGAATATGTAAAAATTCAGGAATTGGAAGTGGACAAACCTTACACGATAACTTCCGGTTCAATTGTTTCTACCCAGTATGGTCCCAAGGCGCGTCTGTTGCTCAACGCACAATACAGTCTATTTTTACCAGATCGATACGCTAACATGTTATCTGACGAGAAGCTAGCTATTTTAATCGAGAACAAAACTCAAATCGTGTACAAGGGTACAAAGGAACTTCTTGGTAAGAAAACAAAGCACGTAATAGTATTTGTGTAACGGTTCTGCGCAGAGTATATCCTTGAAAAAAAAATTACACGGAACAAAAAAATCTCAGAACATTTATATATAAATAACATACCGAAAAAAAATTACACAAAACAAAAAAAATCTCAGAACATATATATAAATAACATACCGTGAAAATAACATATAGAGCATCAACATGAAGCCCAAAGGTGTCGTGTACCAGATACCATACTCCAATCTGAAAAATCTAGGTGCCCTCGATGGTTTACTCACCAAGAAACAACGCGAGAAGAAACGTTCTTGCTTGACGAAAGGACACGGAATGAAATTACTTCTCAGCACACCTCAATTGAGACGCTTGCAGCGTTCGCGGAAACAGCAAAAAATCGGAGGTTTCATATTCAGCATCCCAGCCATCCTGGCAGCATTGGGGGCCGTTGGAAGTTTGGCCGGCGGAAGTGCCGCCATCGCGAAAACAGTCATCGACTCGAAGAAGAACAAGGCAGAATTGGAAGAACAGAAACGTCACAACCTGGCTATGGAGAAGAAGGGGAAAGGTATAACCAAAAAACAAAAAAGCAACCTCGTTGCTTTGAAAAAATATAAAAAAAAGAAGAAGCCCTGTCCAACTTCGATATTGAATCTCTGATCGAACTGTTGGGAATAAAAAACTTCAGGGGTGTTTTCATGTCCGATTCTCTACCCTCTGCTGTGAAGAAAAAAGAGTATGGCGTGGTCAACCTGGACAGTTACAAAAATCCTGGTACACATTGGATATGCTACCTCAAAATTGACGATAACAATGCATTTGTTTTCGATTCGTTCGGTGGCACACCACCTGCCAGGTTGGTGAAGTATCTCAGTATTGCCAACCTCTACTACAATGACAAACGCATCCAGGGTTTCACCAATGTTAACTGCGGCCACCTATGCCTTTCCGTTCTCGCATACATGTCTAAAATAAATAACCCGTCGGTGGAACATTTTCAGAAAGCATTGTGGAATCTTAAACACGATGGGCGTGTTTCATCTCACGAGCGAATCTTCAATCTTGAAACTCACGCTGCACGACGACATCGTCTATCCTAAATCCGTAGCTCTGCGTGCATTCTACAGCATGTACCTCATACCTAACGTCACGCAGCACAACAACAAAATTAGCGTCGGAAGCGAACACATCGTCGTCACGCCAGGCCAATACAATCTTTCCACTTTGCAAGCTCAATTACCCAAGGGCACGTACCTTTCTCAAAATTCGGTCACGCACAGAGTGGAAATCGTGTCGGCGACGGAGACCGTTGACCTGGGTACCATAGGAGAACTTTTAGGTTTCGAGAACAACACCAAACTCGAAGCTGGCATCAAGCACACGGCAACCAATATTCCTAAATTTCTAGCCATAGAGACTCTGAACGTTCACTGTAACGTGGCGGAAGGAATGATTACTAAATCTTCGGACGGATTGTTAGGAAGTCACAAGCAGACGGGAATCATAGCTACGTTCAAACCCAGTTCCGAGTTCATGGAACCGATCATCTACACACCCTCTTCGCCGATCTATTTTCCAGTATGCCGCAACCGCATAGACGACATAGAGTTGGTGGTGACAAACGAGAAAAGAGACGTGGTGGATTTCGCAGGTGCCACTACGACGGCCATCGTGGAGATCAACATATAATAAATAACACGCATAGTAAAAATGGAGCAAATCGAAAGTTACGAATTGCAATCTTTCCCTCCCAACCGTCGCACGTTCACCAATCTCAACGAAGCGAACAGGGAGATCGAATACGACGTGGACGTAGGCGATGGGTTCGTTCATCCTCACAGAGCAGACCTCTACCTTCAATTCGACGTGGTGAAGAAAGAAAGCGGAGACGCGTTTCCCACAGCAGCAAATTTGATACTCGTGGACAACTTCGTGCCTCATCTGTTCTCGCAGGTGGAGGTGAGGAAACACAACACCGTCATCGACAGAATAGACTATCCAGGCATCACGTCGACGGCAGTGGGAACTTTGAAATTATCCAAAACGGACGCAACATACTATCAAGCAGGAGGATTCGAAGCAGGGACGAAAATATCGACGACAAGTCACACGGTGCTCTTTCCCATGCGTCTGCTGCCGGGATTCTTCTCGGACTACAAGGAGATCATGTGGAAGGGAGGATTGCGCGTCACGTTTCGAAGAGCAGCCAACGACAACGACGCGCTGATGCGATACACCAACTTGAACGCCGACGGCACGCCGATAGCCAACACTTTACCCGAAGCAGCCAAGTGCGTCATCCGGAGCATGGAGTTGAGAATGCCGATCGTGGAATACGAAACAAACTACGCCCTCAAGTACAAAGCGGAGATCTTGAAGAGTCCGCAGGTGCCGATTCGCTTTCACGGTTACCAGTGCGTGCAAAAGGTGGCGTCGGGAAGTCACATGGAATTCGACGTGACGACGCAGTTCAACAACATACAGTTCGACATGCCAGATTTCGTCGTGGTTCTTTTTCAGACCGGGCGCGATAAAAATCAGGAAAAAAATTCCAGCAAATTCGACAACTGCAAGATCAAGAATATTTATCTGAAGAATGGAAGAAACGAAGTGTTCCCGCGCGAGAATTACAACCTCGACATGACCAAAAACGATTACCTAAAACTTTACGAAGCTTACACCTCTTTCAAACGCGTGACCGAGGGAAACGTAGACATGTACTACACGCCCAGCGAATTCATAACCCACAGACCCATGTCCGTCATCAATACCACGAAGAGGAAGCAGGTGGTGGTCAACGATCGCACCAACATCAAGGTCGTCTGCGAGTTCAACAGCCCGTTGCCCGAGGACACCGTATGCAGTGTGATCCTGGTCGCCGAGAAGTCCTTCGTCCACGACGTGAAGAACGAGAGGGTCACAGAGCAGTTTTAACAAGTTTTTAACATTTTTTCTTGCACAATAAGAAATTTTTGTACTAGCACAATCAGTTTCAATGGCACAATACGAAAAATTTCACTAGTTCAAGATCAGTTACAATATCAATTTCATCACTTATCAGTTACAATATCTTTTGCACTATAGCACAAGACAATCAGAAAATTTGCACAAAAAAATTTGTTGTTGTTTTTACACGAGAAAATTAACAATAAAATTCTTTTTTATTGTTTCAGATGCTGTCGAAACATCAAAAACACATACACATACAAAGACACTAAAAAAATAAGCATGCAACTTTATTTGTAACACACACACATATATTCTCCATCTTCATCAAAAAAATATTATAATAAACATAATTATTTTTATCTATCACACAATAAAACTCTATATCCAAAATATTACAACATCAAATAACACTAGAGTCGTTAGTACACGTTGCATGCATTACGGAGGTCCTCTGTAGGGTTTCATGGAAGTTTGGGGGAAAAAAAAAAACACGTGAAACCCTACAGAGGTGCGGTTATCTACAGCCGCAGCCGTTAGAACCTTTTTGGGTTGGGCACCACGCACCCTGGCGGGGTTAGGGGCCAGGCATCCTAAAAAAACAACAATTATTTATTTGTTTGTTTGCCTCACAATACGAAAAATAATAAGAAGCACCAGCGCCCACGTGTGTATAGCACATCGTGTTTCCCCCAAGAGAGGTTTACAAAAGTCGCGATAGGTCTCTCTTTCTTTATCTTACGGCAATGTTGGTATCTCTATTTTTTTTTTAGTTGTAGATGGGTTGCCAACACACTCTAGTTAATAATGCTACATATTATACACACACACACACACATACTGTGTTGCCATCCATCCATCTCTCTCTCTTTTACAGCAGTATATATTTGTTACCAGCTCTATTGCCCAGTGTGTGTATGTTGCGCCAGTATATAAATTGGCTAAACCCTTGCCAAGTAAAAAAAAAGCTGTAGGTAAATATTAGCAGCATTGTCGGTTGTTTAACTCTTCCCTCTCTCTCTCCTCTCTTTTTTTTGTAAAAAAGCTATGGCAAAAATACCAGTAGGTTGGCAAATTGCTTTATGCAATTAATTAAGGCAAGCCTCAAGCAGTATTGCCAGCTCTTTGCTTTAGGTTAGGTTAGGTTAGGTTTGGTTAGGTTAAGTTAGGTTAGGTTGGTTAGGTTGGTTAGGTTGGTTAGGTTAGGTTAGGTTAGGTTAGGTTTGTTAGGTTAGGTTGGTTAGGTTAGGTTGGTTAGGTTAGGTTGGTTAGGTTAGGTTAGGTTGGTTAGGTTAGGTTAGGTTGGTTAGGTTAGGTAGGTTAGGTTAGGTAGGTTAGGTTGGTTAGGTAGGTTAGGTTAGGTTAGGTTAGGTTAGGTTAGGTTAGGTAGGTTAGGTAGGTTAGGTTAGGTTAGGTAGGTTAGGTAGGTTAGGTTAGGTTAGGTAGGTTAGGTAGGTTAGGTTAGGTTAGGTTAGGTTAGGTTAGGTAGGTTAGGTTAGGTTAGGTTAGGTTAGGTTAGGTTAGGTTAGGGTAGGTTAGGTAGGTTAGGTTAGGTTAAGTTAGGTACAAGCCTCAAGCAGTGTTGCCAGCTCCTTGCTTTAGGTTAGGTTAGACCAAGATAAAAACCTTGGTGATTTTTTGAGTGAGGAGTTGGCAACACTGTAAGAAAATGAAGCTCTCGCCTTACGAGAGAAATCCATTAAGGTGAGTGAGGAGTTGGCAACACTGCAAGAAAATGAGGCTCATGCCTTACGAGAGAAATCCATTAAGGCGAGCCTCACCGAGCCTCATTTTCGGGCTGTGAACCGGGGACACTGCTCTACTTTGGAAAGTTTACGGTCAACCTAACATGTTTTTTTGTTTTATTTAATCAATTGATTTTACATACAAAAGTTCATACAAAAGCGGTTACGAGTTTTACTGTAGCTGACCAATATTCCCGATAATATTTTTCAAAGATATACAATGTTTAAATTTTTTCGCCAGGAAGTTTCTAACGGTTTCCAACTCTTTCTTTGTGCTATGGTAGGAATTTTTGTGGTGGCCATAGTGACTTCCTGAATGAAAATTTTGGTGTAAATATTCAATGTTATAAATTTTTCTTCTAACTATATTCGTCGGGAGAGTAAATGTCAAAATTTAACTTCATAAGAAAAATAAATGTACCTTAATTATCTACGGTAAAATTACGACAAGGAATTTACAGCGTTGAGACGATCGCCTCCAGATGATGACGTCTTGACTGAGCGCTGTGGCCTGAACCTCAAGATGGTCTTGCTCACACTATCTTCATCACGGCCGAAGGTGGGGGTGATGTGATCAGCACCACGTTCCTTGCCGCCTTTAAACCCCAGAGTTTCTTCCAGGTACCCTAGTATAATACGACTCTGGGTGGACGGCGGAGCTGCTGGAATAGGTGGAAAATTTTCCGGTTATCCCCTGCCTGGAGAACCTTATTAAGTCTTTGAATTATATTAATTGTGTTGCGTCATCACTCAAATTTTGGAGCTCTCATCTAAGTTCGAACCCGAGACAGCAGATAATACGCGGGAGACCTTTTCATGGTAAGAGTATGGTAATTACAATGAAATGAGAACCCAGGAGCTAAATATTCTGGCGCCCTAGTAGTAGGGTGACCATAATACTTTGACCCCAAAACGGCACATCCCAAGGAGATCAGTTGACCTTCTCCCCTCCTGAAAAATCAGTTAGGCCAAATTTTAAAATTATTGTTATAATTAAAGTATCATTATTATTATTTTATTATTTGAAATATGATCTCTCGTTGTCAAAAGGTATTATTTATTATAATCTCGGTGCGACTTACACAGTATTTCTGGTTCCTTCTGATTAACCTTTGATGTTAGCCAGTAGTGTAATTGGATTGTTTCAACGCCACACTTTGTAGGTATCCTCTTTTTTTATCAATTGAATATCACTTTTTGACATATTTTGACAATTTTTTGTCAACGTTTTAGCGTTTAGCGATGTTTTTAGTACAATTTTCAATGCATTATTTTTTTTCCCACTCACACTTGGTAGGTATTTCACGATCTTACGTGATATAACTTAACCTATCCTTTTTTTCTTACTTGTTGTTTCAAAATAGTACTTTGTAGGTATCCTCTTTCTTTATCAATTGCATATCAGTTTTTGACATATTTTGACAATTTTTTGTCGATGTTTTAGCGTTTAGCGATGTACATGATGAATCCGCAAACAGATTTTTCCTAAGTCATACCGTTTCCAAGATAACACCACTTCCGGTCGCCATTTTGGATTTCCGAGCATAGGTTCTATTCATATTTGACTTACATATAGGCGTACGTGATGAATCCGCAAACAGATTTTTCCTAAGTCTTACCGTTTCCAAGATAACACCACTTCCGGTCGCCATTTTGGATTTCCGAACATAGGTTCTATTCACACTTTTTCTCACGTATAGGCGTACATGATGAATCCGCAAACAGATTCTTGCTAAGTCTTACCGTTTCCAAGATAATCCCACTTCCGGTCGCCATTTTGGATTTCCGAACATAGGTTCTATTCATACTTTTTCTCACGTATAGGTGTACATGATGAATCACCAAACAGATTTTTCCTAAGTCTTACCGTTTCCAAGATAACCCCACTTACGGTCCCCATTTTGGATTTCCGAACATAGGTTCTATTCATACTTTTTCTCACGTATAGGTGTACATGATGAATCCCCAAACAGATTTTTCCTAAGTCTTACCGTTTCCAAGATAACACCACTTCCGGTCGCCATTTTGGATTTCCGAGCATAGGTTCTATTCATATTTGACTTACGTATAGGCGTACGTGATGAATCCGCAAACAGATTTTACCTAAGTCTTACCGTTTCCAAGATAACCCCACTTCCGGTCGCCATTTTGAATTTCCGAACATAGGTTCTATTCACATTTTACTCACATATAGGCGTACGTGATGAATCACCAAACAGATTTTTCCTAAGTCTTACCGTTTCCAAGATAACCCCACTTCCGGTCGCCATTTTGGATTTCCGAACATAGGTTCTATTCATACTTTTCTCACGTATAGGCGTACGTGATGAATCCGCAAACAGATTTTTTCTAAGTCTTACCGTTTCCAAGATAACCCCACTTCCGATCGCCATTTTGGATTTCCGAACATAGGTTCTATTCATACTTTTTCTCACGTATAGGCGTACGTGATGAATCCGCAAACAGATGTTACCTAAGTCTTACCGTTTCCAAGATAACCCCACTAACGGTCGCTATTTTGGATTTCCGATCATAGGTTCTATTCATACTTTTTCTCACGTATAGGTGTACATGATGAATCACCAAACAGATTTTTCCTAAGTCTTGAATTGGAGGGTCTATGAAAACCTATATTAATTCTCGTAAGAGAACAGAAAAAAAAAACAATACTGTGGTCATTACAACAAATAGTCTTCTTCAACCCCTATCCAAGAAACCAAAAAATCATCATCCTAACTAGAACCATGTAACTATCTGCCATCTGTTAGAGGTTTTGTGAAATAAGTGGTGCTTTGTTTGTGTGTAAAAAAAAATGCAATGCTTTTTGCACTTGGTTATCATCACCTAACATGTTATTAATTGTTTTTTAAAATTAATTACAACTGAAAACTAATAATTAATATTATCTAAAGTTACTAATTAATATTATACAATTCATTGATATATTTTTTTTGTTCTTGTTGCTAGTGTTGGGTAATTATAGTTGTTGCAAAATATATAGCTCTCGCGTATGACAGTTTCTGAGTTTTGTTGGGTATATATAGACGAATCGAAATTTTACTTGTTATGTTAAATTGTATGTTAGGGTACATGGTAGGAGAAATCATTGTATATTAGAGCGCTCTTTTAATGATTTGCCTATAACTGCATACAGGCAGCCGTAAATTTAGCATAAAATATCCTGATCCTGTTTCTTCTAGCATGTGCGACGTTTGTTGTGGTGGGATCATTGGGGGAAATGTGATTCTCCCAGTATGTCATCTGACTTACTAGCATATGCGATACGAAGAACAGGTGTGTATGTCGCTTACTAGGATTAGGCTCATGGTAATGAGGTCCTAGTAGCTGAAACGTTGTCGGGGTATTTTGCATTTTTTTTATTAAGCATAGCAGTGTGTTTTCGCTTATTTTAATATCAGGCAACAATGTTAGAAAGTGGTCCCCCAAGAATACAATTTAAAATCACTAATGTGATATGAACTTTTTTTTTTTTACTTGTGTGTATTTGAATATGAAAGTGAGGTACTTTAAATAATTGAGGGGAACAATCACAAATAAGCTTGCAACGGTATTGGGAGGTGTCACGAGTTCAAATTTTAGACGATTTCTGTTAATCTGCTAAGGCGATATCAGTACGAAAATTTGTAAAAAAGAAGAGGCAATTTTGGCTAATGGCAACGATGAGGATGAATAATGATAATTATGATGAAATTGATGTGTGGCACTTAGAAAAAACAAAAGAACTTCAAAGTGTATTGCACCAACAGCTACCCCCTCCCCCAAATACAAGGCAGTTACAAGAGGTGTATATATTTGTTGGTTTACGAGTCTGAGGGCTTAAGTTAGTATGTTCACTATAGCTATACATATTAAAAAAATGAAATGACCTGAGCAATAAAATATAACAATACCGATTCTGGCTTTTTGTCGGATGACGTAGTGGTAACGTTGTTGCAATCACACATCTGATGGCGTATAGACTTAAATGTTTCCATAATATGAAATATTGTTAATGGGAATGAGTTGTTTCTAATGTTCAATATATAAAGTAGATAACAAGAAAAAGAAAGAAAATAAATGTTGCAGGTAGATACGAAGCTTCAACCCAAACACATATATGATCAGACAGGATGTCAACGATGCGTTTATAACTAACATGTGATTATTCAAAAATTGAAATAGTACAGTGGGAAACAATCAACTAACTAACTCTCTAGGCTTTTTTTTAAACCCGAAGAGAGCAAATACAAGCACAAGCGTAAATAATTAAATACGTTACAAGGGGTTCGAATCTTTTGATCTAGGTATGGATGCAGACAGGTACTAAGTTTTGTGTGTGAACACAATTGATAATGGAAAATCCCCTTCAATATAATAGCATAGTGGTAATGTTGGTCTTGCCTTGTTCCTATCGATAACATAGTGGTTACACGAAAGAAAGAAATAAAAAAAAATAAAAACACTGTCCCCTATTAAGAAATACTTCTCGAAATTATTCAACCACTTTTTTCTCTTCCTATCTTCATAACTTAAAAAAAATGTTTTGTCAAATGTTTAGATGACTATGAAAATATTGAAACATATGATGTAATAATAAAACGTTGTTGCATTGTAATCAAATGAATTCGTTGAATATGTAGAATATGGTAGGATATATCTTAAAATGTTAGAAGCTTCGAAGAAAAATAAAAACTCCTGTAGGATTTTCCGTGTAGCAGTGAGACACACTAACTAACTAACTAATTAACTAACTCCCTAGCCTTCTTAAACCCGAAGGTTCAGCAACACAGGCCTTCTATTTGTCCCTATCTTGAGCAAGTTCTATATACTCTTTTCCATCCTTACCGATTTTCTTTAGGTCCATCTCAACGTTGTCCCTCCATCTTCGTCTTGGTCTTCCTACAGGTCTCTTAAGTAGGCTTAATTTAGGAAATGCATGTTACTTTTTTTCTTCATAAATTTTTGTCTTCTCGTTTAATATCTAAGAAACTAAAAGTTAAAATATACAAAACAGTAATTTTGCCTGTAGTATTATATGGGTGTGAAACTTGGTCTCATATTGAAAGAGGATCATAAATTGAGAGTATTTGAGAATAAGATCCTTAGGAAAATATTTCAGCCTAAATGGGATAAAGAAACAAGTGAATGGTGAAGTTTACATTATTTAGAAGTACATAATGTATGTTAGTTTCCAAGTTTTATTAGATTGATGATTAAATCACGAATGAGAAAGGAATAAAGGAGATTTTACAGGAGTCTTGTTGGAAAACCTGATGGTAAAGGACCAAAACAAAGATGGAGATTAATCTAAAAGAAATCTGTAAAGATTGTAATAGAATATATATAAATTTTGCTCAGGATAAGTACAAATTGAACTGTAACCACGAATTTTCAGAATCAAGAGTGCTAGAGAATTAATTAATTAATATTTAATGTAATAAAGGTAGTAATATAGTATTCTTATTGAGAAGAGAATTTCTACAAAACTTATTTTTCCTCGTACGTTTACTAATAGCAGTTACATTTGACATGTTTGACTAATTGCGAATCAACGTACGGAAGCTATTGGAAGCAATTTGAAGACTGAAATGGCTATGCAAGGACGCTTATTATAATGTTAATATTTTAGTATAATGTTTTGGGAATTGCTTCTCGATAATGTTTGGTATTTAATTTAATCTGTTGTTAGATAAAATACGTAATTAGTAGAATTTAACGATGGAAAATATGAACAGCGAATGAATGATACGTTTGACTAATCGTGAAGATGAGTATCACAGTACGTTTTTATCGTTCTCATATAAACGTTGAAACGTTTAAGAACGTATAAGAACGTTTACCGAAACGTTTCAACGTGGTTTTCAGTGAAGTGCCACACATCAATTTCATCATAATTATCATTATTCATCCTCATCGTAGCCATTAGCCAAAATTGCCTCTTCTTTTTTACAAATTTTCGTACTGATATCGCCTTAGCAGATTAACAGAAATCGTCTAAAATTTGAACTCGTGACACCTCCCAATACCGTTGCAAGCTTATTTGTGATTGTTCCCCTCAATTATTTAAAGTACCTCACTTTCATATTCAAATACACACAAGTAAAAAAAAAAAAGTTCATATCACATTAGTGATTTTAAATTGTATTCTTGGGGGACCACTTTCTAACATTGTTGCCTGATATTAAAATAAGCGAAAACACACTGCTATGCTTAATAAAAAAAATGCAAAATACCCCGACAACGTTTCAGCTACTAGGACCTCATTACCATGAGCCTAATCCTAGTAAGCGACATACACACCTGTTCTTCGTATCGCATATGCTAGTAAGTCAGATGACATACTGGGAGAATCACATTTCCCCCAATGATCCCACCACAACAAACGTCGCACATGCTAGAAGAAACAGGATCAGGATATTTTATGCTAAATTTACGGCTGCCTGTATGCAGTTATAGGCAAATCATTAAAAGAGCGCTCTAATATACAATGATTTCTCCTACCATGTACCCTAACATACAATTTAACATAACAAGTAAAATTTCGATTCGTCTATATATACCCAACAAAACTCAGAAACTGTCATACGCGAGAGCTATATATTTTGCAACAACTATAATTACCCAACACTAGCAACAAGAACAAAAAAAAAAAATCAATGAATTGTATAATATTAATTAGTAACTTTAGATAATATTAATTATTAGTTTTCAGTTGTAATTAATTTTAAAAAACAATTAATAACATGTTAGGTGATGATAACCAAGTGCAAAAAGCATTGCATTTTTTTTTTACACACAAACAAAGCACCACTTAGTTCACAAAACCTCTAACAGATGGCAGATAGTTACATGGTTCTAGTTAGGATGATGATTTTTTGGTTTCTTGGATAGGGGTTGAAGAAGACTATTTGTTGTAATGACCACAGTATTGTTTTTTTTTCTGTTCTCTTACGAGAATTAATATAGGTTTTCATAGACCCTCCAATTCAAGACTTAGGAAAAATCTGTTTGATGATTCATCATGTACACCTATACGTGAGAAAAAGTATGAATAGAACCTATGATCGGAAATCCAAAATAGCGACCGTTAGTGGGGTTATCTTGGAAACGGTAAGACTTAGGTAAAATCTGTTTGCGGATTCATCACGTACGCCTATACGTGAGAAAAAGTATGAATAGAACCTATGTTCGGAAATCCAAAATGGCGATCGGAAGTGGGGTTATCTTGGAAACGGTAAGACTTAGAAAAAATCTGTTTGCGGATTCATCACGTACGCCTATACGTGAGAAAAAGTATGAATAGAACTTATGTTCGGAAATCCAAAATGGCGACCGGAAGTGGGGTTATCTTGGAAACGGTAAGACTTAAGAAAAATCTGTTTGGTGATTCATCACGTACGCCTATATGTGAGTAAAATGTGAATAGAACCTATGTTCGGAAATCCAAAATGGCGACCGGAAGTGGGGTTATCTTGGAAAAGGTAAGACTTAGGTAAAATCTGTTTGCGGATTCATCACGTACGCCTATACGTAAGTCAAATATGAATAGAACCTATGCTCGGAAATCCAAAATGGCGACCGGAAGTGGTGTTATCTTGGAAACGGTAAGACTTAGGAAAAATCTGTTTGGGGATTCATCATGTACACCTATACGTGAGAAAAAGTATGAATAGAACCTATGTTCGGAAATCCAAAATGGCGACCCGAAGTGGGGTTATCTTGGAAACGGTAAGACTTAGGAAAAATCTGTTTGGTGATTCATCATGTACACCTATACGTGAGAAAAAGTATGAATAGAACCTATGTTCGGAAATCCAAAATGGCGACCGGAAGTGGGATTATCTTGGAAACGGTAAGACTTAGGTAACATCTGTTTGCGGATTCATCACGTACGCCTATACTTGAGAAAAAGTATGAATAGAACCTATGTTCGGAAATCCAAAATGGCGATCGGAAGTGGGGTTATCTTGGAAACGGTAAGACTTAGGAAAAATCTGTTTGCGGATTCATCACGTACGCCTATACGTGAGAAAAGTATGAATAGAACCTATGTTCGGAAATCCAAAATGGCGACCGGAAGTGGGGTTATCTTGGAAACGGTATGACTTAGGAAAAATCTGTTTGCGGATTCATCATGTACATCGCTAAACGCTAAAACATCGACAAAAAATTGTCAAAATATGTCAAAAACTGATATGCAATTGATAAAGAAAAAGGATACCTACAAAGTACTATTTTGAAACAACATGTAAGAAAAAAAGGATAGGTTAAGTTATATCACGTAAGATCGTGAAATACCTACCAAGTGTGAGTGGGAAAAAAAATAATGCATTGAAAATTGTACTAAAAACATCGCTAAACGCTAAAACGTTGACAAAAAATTGTCAAAATATGTCAAAAAGTGATATTCAATTGATAAAAAAAGAGGATACCTACAAAGTGTGGCGTTGAAACAATCCAATTACACTACTTTAGCCCTACGCTGAAGTTGAGGAGTACCAGAAGTATGTATCAGAACAATCAATCTTCCCGAGAGCGGCTTTATTTTTTATCAACCGTTTGTAAATCTCCTCGAAAACCTTACCCCACACATCTGTTGCGAGATTTGCAATTTGAGTTTGTGGTTTGTGGCTTGTCCCAAGTCCATATTGAAATGCATATACGCTTCTTTGGCATGCTTATGCACTGCTCTACAAATAACGGAACACACGCAAAACAATACAACTTTTTTTATCATGAAATGTCTCAACTTTATGCTTGGCTTTCAAGCTAACACCTAGACTTTTATAAAACGGGACAAATAGTATTTTTACATAATATCGAAGGGACAACCGGGACATGCCTCTCAAACGGGACTGTCCCAGTACGGTTACCCTATATAAATGACAACATAACTAAGGACCTAAAGTGCGCGTCAAATCTCATGCATATGGCAATAGCCAATAGCAGCGCACTCCAGAGGTGCCATGTCGAAATCTCACACGGAAAAGAGACAGCGTGGTTGAGCGAAACTCCTTGTCACGGAAATAGACAACGCCGCACGTCTGTGATTGGCTGGTGCTGTTCAGCCTTTCAAGGCCACATGCAGGAGATTTGACGCGCACTCTAATGAGTGAACTGTTGAAAAGAAGAGCGTGTCAAACAGCACACTGCATTAAAATCGAGAGGTTAGGTTACGATGAAATGTTGCACGCAGAATGAAGCAACAACTGTCTACAATTTATCAAAACTGAAACTTAAATCTAGATGGTTATTTATATCTCGAAGGTAGCAGCTTCGATGACGTCAGTGTTCATTTTATGACGAGTAGATAAACGGGGATGAATGGCTACTACGAAGTCAACGGTTGAGAACTCGATTTACTTGTCGCCCGGCGTCCAATGTTCCGAATTCTGGACTGGGCTTGGATGCGAGTGTCACGTCATCAACTTCATCCTCATCGTCGCGATTAGTCAAAAGTAGCCGAAAAGTGAAGTAAAATAATAAAAATGAATAACAAGTTGAGTCAGGTCTAACGACCTGAGCGTTTCTGTGTGTGTTGAATCCATGCATCACTGAACTCGCCCCTTAAGAGGCAGAACTACAAACTTATCAATGAGGATCTTTCAAAAGTTCAATACCTGTTCAGGATAAGAAGACCGTTCTAAATCATACTTTGGATGGAAAGCCACAGCAGTAACAATCCTTCTCATAGGCGTGCGCACGGAGTGCAAGGGAGACATTACAATATGTGTGTATGTCCATCATGAGAAAAATCACTTAAGTACAAGAAGACCAATACAATTAACTAAAACAAAAAAATGGAAAAAAACAATTCCACGGTTGATCGACAGGTGAGCGTCATGTTAGCATAGACGATGTGTTTACAGGATAACGGCACAGCTCATAATGACGAAAGGAAATGCTCCACCCCTGTGGCAGCGATTGTGTTCCAAAACCCGGGGGCAAAAACAGTATTTCTCTTTGAAGATAAGGTTTAACAGAGTGCAAGGTCAAAAGTGAGGAAAAACAGAGGGCATGTACCCCCCTCGCCCCACTAATCGCCACCACTGCTCCACCATATTATAATCTCCCTCCGGCCCGTGACAAAACAAAAGACTTTCGTATTTTACAACAGATATATAAGCACGTAAATTTCAATGTTAGAGCAACGCTAACAAGTAGACCAACGTCGGGTTAACAAACATGAAGCAATTGTTAATATTTTGGTTGCTCCGTCACTCGACCCTTGCATACGCGGACTATGCATTCGGAGATATATTTACATACGAAATGTAATATTTTAAAACTTGTTTCATTCTTGATAAGTCGACCCCCGTGGCGGAGTGGTTAGCACATCGCGCTTCTGGTTCAATCCAGGCCTGGGCATGGATGTTTGTGAGTGTCCATTCATCAATTTTATCATATCATCACTCATCCCTATCTTCGCAAATTAGCAAAAAGTGGCACAAGAAGAGAAGCAAAATAAAGCAAATTAATCAATCAATCGTTCCTGAAAATTCGAAAGTGATTTCAGTAATATCAATTTCCAACGATGTAGTTTGTCCTGCAATTATCAGGCAAGTTTTAATCACAAAATCTATTGTTTCTAAATGTTACAGTCACCTAATGCTTCCAAATTAGTTTGTGTGAGATAATTTCTCCCCCAATTTCTGTTATTAAAGATTTTACATTCCTGTGATTTGGCATAAGCAAGTGGACAAACTTGAACACAAACTACGACAAGAAGTCACATTTTAAAATTAATATACGATTGGTAAAATGGCTTTTTCTAGCCTCGTTACAACACTGTATGGCATAACCAAATAATTTTGATTGTGAACTTTAATAATGTCTTCAGCAATGTATGAACTTTGTTCGGCAACACACAGCGAAGTGTTTTTATTAAAGCCGTATAAACAGCATTTGGATAAATGTTCAGAAAAATGATAAAGGTATCTGACTGCATTATATGTCATTCGGTTTTCTCTAAATTTGCTTTTAAAGACCTACAGAGACTGCACCTGCACCCTGGCGCTGACTCTAACTGACAGTCAGTAGTGTATATTGGCCGGTTCTACGCAACACTTAGTAGGTATGCATTTGTAGCCTCTTTTTTTTATCAATTGAATATCAGTTTTTGATATATTTTGACAATTTTTTGTCGGTTTTAGCGTTTAGCGATGTTTTAGTAAAAGTTCCCTTTTTTCCCACTCATACTTGGTAGGTATGCATTTGTAGCCTCTTTTTTTTATCAATTGAATATCAGTTTTTGATATATTTTGACAATTTTTTGGTCGATGTTTTTGCGTTTAGCTATGTTTTAGTAAAATTTTCCTTTTTTTCCCACTCATACTTGGTAGTTATGCATTTGTAGCCTCTTTTTTTATCAATTGAATATCAGTTTTTGATATATTTTGACAATTTTTTGCCGATGTTTTAGCGTTTAGCGATGTTTTAATAAAATTTCCCTTTTTTCCCACCTATTATTATTGCAGGTATATCACGATCTTACGTGATATAACTTAACTTATTTTTTTTTTATTACGTGCTAAACTACACGAGAGCCTCTAGTAGAGTAGACCCAAATGGACAGTTCTGCGTCATCAAGTGAGGTTCACCAAAACCTCAATAACTCACTTTCTCTCCACGTTCTGCGCCTCATTTATTGTGCTGACGATGTTTCACAGCGAAGAAAACAGCACCAAAACATCAAAAACTCACTTTACTCATTTGAGGTTCACCAAAACCTCAAAAACTCATTTTTGTTAATTGAGGTTCACCAAAACCTCAAAAACTCACTTTCTCTCCACGTTCCGCGCCTTCATTTATTGCGCTGACACAGCGTGATGAGTAAATAATGCACTTTCTCATCCTTGAAGGATGAATGCACCTTATCGTAATTTTTTTCCAAGTCTCGGCCAATGTTTATATATCGTGACCTTTGTAAACCTCTCGGGAACGATGTGCCGCACACACACACGCGCGAGCGTGTGCCTGTATTGTGACGCAAGCAAACAAACAAAATAATAATTGTTTTTTTTAGGATTCCTAGCCCCTATAACCCGCCAGGGTGCGTGCTGCCCAACCAAAAAAAGTAAAGGTTCTAACGGCTGCGGTTATAGATAACCACACCTCTATAGAGTTTCACGTGTTTTTTTTTCTCTCAAACTTCCATGAAACTCTACAGAGGACCTCCGTAATGCATGCAACGTGTACTAACGACTCTAGTGTTATTTGATGTTGTAATTTTTTGGTTATAGATTTTTATTGTGAGATAGATAAAAAATTATGTTTATTATAATATTTTATTGATGAAGATGGAGAATATGTGTGTGTTACAAATAAAGTTGCATGCTTTTTTTTCTAGTGTGTGTATGTGTATGTGTTTTTGATGTTCGACAGCATCTGAAACGATAAAAAAAAGAATTTTATTGTTAATTTTCTCGTGTAAAAACAACAAAAATTTTGTGCATATTCTGATTGTCTCGTGCTATAGTGCAAAAACTGATGAAAAAAAGACATTGTAACTGATAACTGACGAAATTGACATTGTAACTGATCTGAACTAGTGAAATTCGTATTGTGCCATTGTAACTGATTGTGCTAGTACAAAATTCTTATTGTAACTGATTGTGCAAGAAAAGATGTTAAACCTGTTAAAACTGCTCCGTGACCCTCTCGTTCTCGACGTCGTGGACGAAGGACTTCTCTGCGATCAGGATGACGCTGCATAGAGTATCCTCGGGCAACGGACTGTGGAACTCGCAGACCATCTTGATGTTGGTGCGATCGTTGACCACGACCTGCTTTTTTTTGTGGTGTTGATGACGAACATCGACCTGTGGGTTTTGAATTCGCCGGGCGCGTAGTACATGTCCACGCTTCCCTCCGTTACTCTCTTGTAAGCGGTGTAAGCTTCGTAAAGTTTTAGATAATCATCTTTGGTCATGTCGAGGTTGTAATTCTTGCGCGGGAACACTTCGTTCCTGCCATTCTTGAGATAAACGTTCTTGATCTTGAAGTCGTCGAATTCGCAAACAGATTTTTCCTAAGTCTTACCGTTTCCAAGATAACCCCACTTCCGGTCGCCATTTTGGATTTCCGAGCTTAGGTTCTATTGATATTTTACTTACATATAGGCGTACGTGATGAATCCGCAAACAGATTTCTCCTAAGTCTTACCGTTTCCAAGATAACCCCACTTCCGGTCGCCATTTTGGATTTCCGAGCATAGGTTCTATTCATATTTTACTTACATATAGGCGTACGTGATGAATCCGCAAACAGATTTCTCCTAAGTCTTACCGTTTCCAAGATAACCCCACTTCAGGTCGCCATTTTGGATTTCCGAGCATAGGTTCTATTCATACTTTTTCTCAGATATAGGCTTACGTGATGAATCTGCAAACAGATTTTTTCTTAAGTCTTACCGTTTCTAAGATAAGCCCACTTCCGGTCGCCATTTTGGATTTCCGATCATAGCTTCTATTCATATTTTACTTACATATAGGTGTACATGATGAATCACCAAACAGATTTTTCCTAAGTCTTACCGTTTCCAAGATAACCCCACTTCCGGTCGCCATTTTGAATTTCCGAACATAGGTTCTATTCATATTTTACTTACATATAGGCGTACGTGATGAATCCGCAAACAGATTTCTACTAAGTCTTACCGTTTCCAAGATAACCCCACTTCCGGTCGCCATTTTGGATTTCCGAACATAGGTTCTATTCATATTTTACTTACATATAGGAGTACGAGATGAATCCGCAAACAGATTTTTCCTAAGTCTTACCGTTTCCAAGATAATCCCACTTCCGTTCGCCATTTTGTTTTTCCGAACATAGGTTCTATTCACATTTTACTCACGTATAGGCGTACGTGATGAATCCGCAAACAGATTTTTCCTAAGTCATGAATTGGAGGGTTCTATGGCAACCTATATTAATTCTCGTAAGATAACAGAAAACACAAAAAAAAAAAAAAAATAAACAATACTGTGGTCACTACAACAAATAGTCTTCTTCAACCCCTATCCAACAAACCAAAAAAATCATCATCCTAACTAGAACCATGTAACTAACATTGTGATGACTCATATTAAGCACCCCTTAATTGTATTACTTATAAGGGTATACTATTGCACAACGTTTTTGCAACAAGTTATTACGTAACATTGTGATGACTCATATCTAATGCCCTTAGTTGTATTAACTATAAGGGAGTAAACTATTACACAACATGTTGCAACAAGTTATGACGTAATGTGATGAGTCATATCTAACGTGGCGTCTTCTGATTGGTTAATTATTACAGGTGTTTTCAATACGGTCCGCGCTTTTATTATATAAGACGGCATACACTGCAGATCAGTCAGTCTTGTGAGAGCAGCCGAAGAGTACGGACGTCCTGTTGCAGCGCTCATCGTTTTTGTAAAAAAAATAGGTATTTAACTTTCTTTAAAGCTACATACCATCTATTATTTTAAGTTCAAAGGTGTTTCACGTGGTTTTTCATAGTAATTTCGACAAGATTGAATTTTGACGTGATCGTGCATTTTCTATTTCACCTCAAGAAATTCTATATAAATAACATACCTGAAAATTGTATCGCTATATACTAGACTTTTTGATTTCTGTGATTTTCGAAAAAGCAATGGCATCCACCACCAGTTTCAATCGTAAAAATGATAAAACTGAATGTGTTACTTGTGGGAAGCTATTCTCAAGGAACAATTTATCGGTACACAGGGCAAGATGTAGCGAAACAGGTTCGAGAATTAATCGTTCGTTACCTTCTAAGCCTTGTGCTCGATGCGGAAAAATGATCAGCATTGCAAATTTAAGTAAACACCTCAAAATTTGCAAACCATCGACCGGACAAGCATCGAAAAGGAAAATCGATAATTCAGAAACGGAAGCTTCCACTTCCAAGCAAATTAAATTATCTAATGAACGCAAACCAATTAGATCTGCATTCAACGACCAACTCCAGGATTTTTCAATTAAGTCAGAACCAGGCCGTGACATCCTTAGTTTCTTGGATGAAGCGAAAACATCTGTATTAAATATTTTAAAAGATAAACTTGAAAACAACTCTATAAAAGTATACGTTGTTCTGTTTTCTGAATACGAGAAAGTTGATGGCACAACGAGTATTTTTTATTATGGTACAAAAAACCAGACACTTTATTTTGCTGACGTCGAAAATTTGGACAACTTCTATTATAAATTTTCCAACGAGCTGGTTAAGAAACATGACGATTTGGAGGCTAAAGGGTGGGGATGGTCTCTATGTGGAAGTCCTCACACGTTAACTGTTTACGTGAACCAATTCTCGCCTCTTCGTGCATCCAGCTACGTTCCTCTTCCACCGAACATTCAACACAAGAGGGTTGTGTTAAATATACAGAACAGCGATAAAAAGTGTTTCCTTTGGTGTATATTGGCTGCACTGGATCCTGTTCATTGGTCAAATCATCCAGAACAGGTTTCTAATTACAAACAATACGAGACCGAATTTGAAAGTGTAATGTCTGAAATTGAATACCCGGTGACATTGTCGGATATAACAAAGTTCGAAAATCGTGCAGGAAAACGCATCGCTATTAATGTATATTCCTTCACGTCAGATAAATATCTCGTGCATCCCGTCAGGATAAGCGATATCGACGATGACGATGCTTGTGTAATAAATCTCCTTCTCATTTCCAACGAGGATGTCTATCATTACATGCTAATTCGTTCAATGTCTCGATTACTAGGAAGTCAAACAACCAAGCATGAACATTGCATCGAAGTTTGCCCAAGGTGTCTAACCATGTTCGACGATCGAAAACAACTCGATTATCAAAATTACACCGGACGTCAAATTGCTATCGATAAACTTGTCGAACATAAAATTTATTGCGGCAACAACAGACCGGCTAGAATGTTGATGCATGAAACGAACGAAGTCGAAGAATTCAAAATGCACAAGGCATTGTTAGAACATCCCACAATCATCGTCGCAGATTTCGAGTCTTTCCTGAAACCACTCTCCTACTGCGAACCGGATCCTGAAATTTCCTCCACAACGGCGTACCAGCTTCATCAACCTAATAGTTTCGGCTATGTTGTTGTGCGACGTGATAAAATAAATGAAGCATATATATACCGCGGACCAAATGTAATCGAACACTTCCTGGAAAAAATGGTGGAGGAGGTTGAGGTAATTGGTAGCGTACTGCTTACATCAAAACCGATGGCACCTTTAACTGAAAATGAACTTCAAAATTACAATTCCACTGAGGTGTGTCCGGTATGTGATCAAAGTTTCACTGATGAGAACAAAAAAATATTCCACCACGATCATTTCAGCGGAAACTACATAGGTGGAATTTGCAAGACGTGCAATCTTAAAATCCAGAAACCTAAATTCATCCCCATATTCTTTCACAACGGAAGTGGATATGATTTTCACCACCTGGTGAGACATCTTGGCTACGATCCGAAACGTATAGGTGTCTTGGCCGAGAATAAAGAACGCTACATTAGTCTCAGCAAGCAAGTGTCGATTCCGGGAACGAAAAATACAATCGAGATGCGCTTCCTGGATTCGTATAGATTTCTCTCTGCAAGTCTGGATGCTTTAGCGAACAAACTCACCGACGATCAATTCAAAATAACTAGAGCTAGTTTTCCCAACGTAGACATAGAACTCGTTAGACGTAAAGGGGTTTATCCTTACGAATATGTTAGTGATAATTCTAAATTTAACGACGACGCTCTCCCACCTCCAAGATAATTTTACAGCAGACTCAGAGAGAAAGGAATCACGGACGAAGAATACCAACACGCACAACTCATGTGGGAGAAATTAGAATGTAGGACACTCGGAGACTACCACGACGCATACTTAAAATTAGACGTGACGATACTCGCGGATGTTTTTCAAGCGTTCATGAAAAAGGCAACGAATATTTATAAATTAGATCCAGCGTATTTCTACAGTCTACCGGGATTAGCGTGGTCGGCAATGTTATTCCAGACAAAGGTCAAGCTGGAACTGATATCGGACGTTGACATGTTGCTATTTATCGAAAGAGGGATACGAGGTGGAATGGTGCAATGCGTACAGAGACATGCAAAAGCTAATAACGTACACATGAAAGAAGATTACGATTCAAATCGAGCATCGAATTACATCTTCTACGCCGACGTTAATAATCTCTACGGACATACCATGGTTCAGAAACTTCCTTACGGAGGATTCGAATGGTTAGATCCCACTTCGATAGACATTATTCATTTCGACGATAGCGAGTGTGGTTTCTTCGCAGAGGTAGATCTCCAATTCTCCGACCACCTGCACGACACGTTTTCGGATTTGCCTCCGACTCCCGAAATCAAATGTCCACCCGACTCGGTTCAAGACAAGCTTTTGTTAACATTGGACCCTAAACAGAGATACGTCGTCCACTACAAGAATCTCCGGTTTTTGATTGGGAAGGGTGTTCAGATAGTAAATGTTAGAAGAATACTAAAGTTTAAACATTCCACTTGGTTAAGACCTTACATAGAAACTAACACACAACATAGAACAGCTGCCACTTCCGATTTAGACAAGGACTTCTTTAACCCTCGGATGCATGTGACTTTTTTTTACAACTTTACATATGTGGGGTCAATTTGACCCCAATGCAATTATGCATTGAAATAAGTACGACAGAGTAAATAGTTCAGCTAATATGGTTTATTGATCAATAATTTATCTGAATATAACATAGGAAACACTTACCCTTTTATTATTATTATTATTATTATTATTATTATTATTATTCAAGCCCCACCAAAAAATAACAATGTATTGACAATTCACTGTTCTACATATTAATGGTAGTTACACTTCGCTCGCAATTATCAGAACTTCAGTTGACCTGAGAAACAGTATTTTAGAGATAACAGAATACAGTACTAAATATTATTTTATCTAGAACAAATAAATTTTAAAAAAATAAAAATAAAAAAAAATAATAAAAAAGAAATAAAAAAGAATGCGCCGGCCTCTCATGGCAATTAAATACACCTCACTCGCATTCTGAGCACACCACAGTCACACTGCTCTGGACCTGCACACAGGTTTCCCACATCTTCGGCAACGTTCCGTCGTCTTCCTGTCCTCTTTTCTTGTGCAGACCTGACATCTTACTCTTTTCTTTGAAGATCTTTCCTCCAGTCTCTCTGCCTGCCTTACTACGCCTCAAAGTTTTATTGCCTCGGTTACTGGTTTCTTCAGGTACAAGCTTTGGCACCTCACCCGCATATGAGGAAAATTCAACTCATTCGCCAACTCGATAAGGAACATACGGCGTCCGTGACTGACGCCTGATTGGTAATCAGAATGCTGTGACAAGTAGCATGTGTATGCATTGAGAACGCCTACATTGATTACATTATAGAAGCGGGCCATTGGCCATCGAAGTGTCTTGTGTTCTGCAGGTGTACGTTTGAACCAGTTTGTCCATGGCGTCCACTCCACTCTTTGTTTGGTTTTAAAACTTTATGATTTCTGGCTTCTTCTTAGAATCATCTTCATCAATGTGTATGTCATGATGCATGGTGCTGAGTAGAATGACATTCTTGTTTTTCTTCGGAACGTAGCTTACCAGGATCTCATTTTCATGGAAGCCGAATTGTGATGTGCAAGGCTGTTTTGTCTTGATATTGGATAGTGCAGGTGAGATTTCACGCTTGTTTTTCTCTTCTGTTCCGACAATGGTTACATTTTGTAACAGGAGATCGTTAGCCAAGTCATGACATGTGAAGAATTGTTCAGTTGTGATATTTCTTCCAGAGTTCTGCAGTGTGTAGCACAGTTTCTTCACGACGTTGCTGACGAGGTTCCTTGAACTGGCTCTCCTGGCTGTCGTCTCAAGTAGATTAGACCGTCTTTGGCGTAAAAGTTATGAGCATCGCACAACCAGAAGATCTTAATGCCGTATTTGGCCGGTTTACTTGGTATGTATTGCACGAACTTGCATCTCCCACGGAAAGGCACTAACTGTTCATCAATCGTAAGAAAGGCGCCGAGTACCATGATTCTGCGACAGTTTTTGATAAAAAGTGTCCAGATATATCGAAATGCAGCCATGTGATCAGTCTCCAGATGTGCAGCGCCAGTATGTGTCATCAGATCAGAGCAGTCTTCTGATGTCATCGAAACGATTTACTCAAATGGTTGCTTTGTACTTCGGGTTGGAGAATTTGTTGAGAAAAAGCTCACGAACAGGAACATCCCAACTTCTCTAAGTTGGCCTCGATCCGTGCCAAATACATCTGCGCATTCGCACTTTGCAGTGAGTCATGGCAGGATGAGTGGTGACCTTGAGATGATTTAGTTAGTTTTGCCCATAATTGATCATAATATGTAGGATCAATTTCCCTTTATGAATGTTTTCCTGCTGTTTTCAGGCTGGGGTCAAAACGACCCCACACATGGAAAGGAGGGGTATTGTTAAAAAAACGTTAAAAATATAATTTAAAATAAATTGTAAGAAACGTATTGATACATGTTCCTATAGCTGTAGTAGCATGGTAAGATGTCACAGAAAATCAGATTTTTTTATTTAGATTTTATTATAATACCAGGAAATAAACAGTCAGTGGGGTCAAAATGACCCTACACATGCATCCGAGGGTTAAATTAATGAACAACGCGGTGTACGGAAAGACCATGGAGAATGTTAGAAAGCACGTAGACGTGAAATTAATTTCCGATAAGAATAAATGTCGGAAGTGGATAGCCGATCCTAGATTCAAGTCGAGAAAAATTTACAACGAGATTTTGGCACTTTTCAATCTAGATATAAAATTGATGAAATTCAGAAAACCAATTTACGTTGGCGCAACGGTTCTCGACTTGTCGAAACTTTACATGTTCGAATTTCATTACGACGTGATGAAACCCTTCTACAATGATAAAATATCACTTTTGTACACGGACACCGACAGCTTCATTTACAGCATACAAACACCTAACCTATACGAAGACATAAAGAATCCTTCCATGCTTGAGTATTTCGATACTTCTGCGTATCCTCAACCCAACAGATTTGGAATTCCATCTCGTAACAAAAAAGTCCTAGGTAAACTGAAGGATGAATGTAACGGTGATATTATTGTCGAGTTTGCGGGTTTGCGTTCGAAGATGTATGCCATGAGAACAGAGAGTAGCGTCACGAAGAAAGCAAAAGGTGTGGGCAAAAATACGGTCGAGAACAAACTCACCTTCCACGATTACATCGATTGCCTTTACTCACAATCGACGATACTAAGTATAGAACAAAGAATCCAAAGTGTAGACCATGTGATTACAACAAACAAAGTTAGGAAAGTAGCATTAGATCCGCATGACGATAAAAGATGTATTTTGTCTTGTGGATTCCACACGTTGCCTTGGGGACACTATCGTTTAGAAATTAGTAAAAATTGTAGGCAATGCAATTGAAAAAAAAACTCAAATAACTATAACTAAAATAAAAAAACTTTAACTGTCTCAAATTATCACATACACAATAAATAACTAGCAAGGACAATGAATCTCTTTGGTTTCCGAAAGCAAACAATGGAGACTGTACACCGCACGGCAGATCATGAATTTCTACCTTCCACGTTATCTAAACTCAACGGCCTGTTGATCAATCAATTTTCGGAACGCTGCTCTTCTTGCTGGAACAGTGACGATTTCGGATTCGCGACGATCGACATGACGAGGAAACCCAACGACGGAAAATACAGAAACAAAATCAACGACTTTCTAAACGTTGCAACGTTGTGAGAAACGTCATGTCGATCGTCGCGAATCCGAAATCGTCACTGTTCCAGCAAGAAGAGAAGCGTTCCGAAAATTGATTGATCAACAGGCCGTTGAGTTTAGTTCCGCTGAAATGATCGTGGTGGAATATTCTTTTGTTCTCATCAGTGAAACTTTGATCACATACCGGACACACCTCAGTGGAATTGTAATTTTGAAGTTCATTTTCAGTTAAAGGTGCCATCGGTTTTGATGTAAGCAGTACGCTACCAATTACCTCAACCTCCTCCACCATTTTTTCCAGGAAGTGTTCGATTACATTTGGTCCGCGGTATATATATGCTTCATTTATTTTATCACGTCGCACAACAACATAGCCGAAACTATTAGGTTGATGAAGCTGGTACGCCGTTGTGGAGGAAATTTCAGGATCCGGTTCGCAGTAGGAGAGTGGTTTCAGGAAAGACTCGAAATCTGCGACGATGATTGTGGGATGTTCTAACAATGCCTTGTGCATTTTGAATTCTTCGACTTCGTTCGTTTCATGCATCAACATTCTAGCCGGTCTGTTGTTGCCGCAATAAATTTTATGTTCGACAAGTTTATCGATAGCAATTTGACGTCCGGTGTAATTTTGATAATCGAGTTGTTTTCGATCGTCGAACATGGTTAGACACCTTGGGCAAACTTCGATGCAATGTTCATGCTTGGTTGTTTGACTTCCTAGTAATCGAGACATTGAACGAATTAGCGTGTAATGATAGACATCCTCGTTGGAAATGAGAAGGAGATTTATTACACAAGCATCGTCATCGTCGATATCGCTTATCCTGACGGGATGCACGAGATATTTATCTGACGTGAAGGAATATACATTAATAGCGATGCGTTTTCCTGCACGATTTTCGAACTTTGTTATATCCGACAATGTCACCGGGTATTCAATGTCAGACATTACACTTTCAAACTCGGTCTCGTATTGTTTGTAATTAGAAACCTGTTCTGGATGATTTGACCAATGAACAGGATCCAGTGCAGCCAATATACACCAAAGGAAACACTTTTTATCGCTGTTCTGTATATTTAACACAGCCCTCTTGTGTTGAATGTTCGGTAGAAGAGGAACGTAGCTGGATGCACGAAGAGGCGAGAATTGGTTCACGTAAACAGTTAACGTGTGAGGACTTCCACATGGAGACCATCCCGACCCTTTAGCCTCGAAATCGTCATGTTTCTTAACCAGAGTAGTACACTATACCCGGTTCTAAGCCCTCATTTGAGGCTCGAATCATCATTTGAGGCTCAGTGTTGCCAACTCACCCCACGAAAATTTCACCAACTGATATTTTGAAGCCTTTCACGGTGTATGTTAACCTCACAAGCAGTGTTGCCAACTCGGGCGAGGCGTAGCCTTTCACGGTGTATGTTAACCTCACCAGCAGTGTTTCCAACTCGGCGTAGCTTTTCACGGTGTATAATTTTTTAGCTTTTTTGTGTGTGTGAGTGTACATGTGTTCGGGCGAGGCGTAGCCTTTTACGGTGTATGTTAACCCCACTAGCCTCAGCGTACATGAGAGTTCTGAATCATTTTTTGAGGCTCGAATCATTATTTGAGGCTCGTCGTAGCCTTTTATGATGTATATTTTGAGGGCACAGAGTTGGCAACACTGTGGCCTATTACTGTAGCTTTTTATGAGGGGCCTATGTGCGCCCAGTGTTGCAAACTCTGTGGGTCCTTGTCGTAGTTTTTTATGATGTATATTTTGAGGACAGAGTTGGCAACACTGTGGGCCCTTACTGTAGCTTTTTATGAGGGTGGTCCATTGCCCTCTGTTTACATCTGGCAACACTGCCGTAGATTTTCTGACAGTGTTGTCAACCTACTGGGTTTTTCACTGTAAATTTTCATTAAAGGGCCTGAGGGGCCCATGTACCCTTTATGTTTGGCAACACTGTTGGGGGCCTAGTGTTGGCGACCTGTGGGCCCTTACTGTAGCCTTTTATGAGGGGGGTTTATTGTTTTTTTTTATATTTGGCAACTCTATTGGATGTTTTTTTTTGAGGCTTGGGTTTTGCCAACCTATTCGAAGAAAATTCCACTATATGATCTTTCACTGGCTAAGCTAACCTACAAATAGGAATTGGCAGCACTGACGAGGCTCGAATTATTATTTGAGGCTTGAATCATCATTTGACGCTCGAATCATCATTTGAGGCTCGAAATCATTATTTGATGCTCGTCGGTGTTGCCAACCTACTCTACAAAAATTCTACTATATGATATTTTGAAGCCTTTCACGGTGTATGTTAACCTCACAAGCAGTGTTGCCAACTCGGGGCGAGGCGTAGCCTTTTATGGTGTATGTTAACCTCACCAGCAGTGTTTCCAACTCGTCGTAGCCTTTCACGGTGTATAATTTTTAGCTTTTTATGCTGTACGAATACTGGAAGCTTGACAGTGACAACCAACAGAGTAGGTAAACCTACATCCAGGAACTGGCAACACTAGTTTCTGACAGTGAATTTGAAATAAAATATTAAACAAAATACATGAGTAAGCACTGTGGGTATTTTTTTTTAAAAGAAGAAACGGACAAATAGTACCAGTGTTGTGCCCCCAACTCCAACTGGGCAACTGGGGGAAATAATTGTACAACAATTTGTACCTAATTGTACAATACTTGTACCTAATTGTACAACATACATATACACAGACATAAAAGAGAGAACCTTCCCGTAACTTACTTCATGTACAATTTATATGATTTTACAACTGTGAAAAGAAAGCATATGTGTTCTGTATGCACACATTTATTCTTATTTTTCGAAGTTGAATGAAAGCACATGTTTTTACGTTCTCGTAATACTAACCTTGCTCCACTGATTTTAAATTGCTTCCATCCGCTTTTTTTTCTGTGTTATTTCCGTATGCACGCAACATTCGCTTGCAATAGTATAATGAAACACAGAAGGAGTGTTAGTATAGCAGGCTCCGAGTTTACAATTTATTAAATTAAACAATAATTTATGTAAGAATATACTTGTACTTACCGAACACAAAATAATAAAAGCACATGTGAATGTTTGCGTGTGTTCATGTTATATGACGACTGAGTAAAAAAATAATGTTGACTCCCCGAAAGATAAAGTTCCTAGTTCGACATCAGATGCATGCAAATTTTATGTTTTGCTCTCCAAAATCTTGATTTTATGTTTGTGCTATTTGTCATACAGCAGAGGAGGAGGAGAAAGAGGGGGAGAGGAGAAGAGGGGAGAGAGAGAGAGGAGGTACTATCAGCGCCATCTATTAGCAAACAATAGAAATAAAAAGTAGGTCAAACTTTTTCAACACCCAAACATTTTAAACGTCCTCGCGTAGTAATACGATCTAGCTGAAGACGTTTAAAAGAGTACTCTTAGTCGACGAAGCTAATTGCTAGGGCCCTTATATTACTAAAATATTCTTTAATTTGCATATTTCTCATACCGCCATATGTTGTTCTAGTTGACTTCTTCCAAAAAAATGCTAATTAGCGAGAGTTAATTAAGCAAGGCAAGTAAAAGAAGCAAAATAGAACAACATATGTGCCGGCGTGAGAATATGTAAAAATTCGATTCAGAGGTGGATCGAATTAAAATTGGGGGATATTTTGCATTTTTTCCCTATAATGTACAAAACATTTACCGTACATAATCCTTTCCATTTACAACAGTATAAAATAAGAGGAATGTGTGACAATATCCATATTAACCTATCCGCTTACCATTTAAATGCCAATTTTTTTGCCAATACCATTTAAATTTGGCTATCTCCCGTGAAGGTTGCACAGCAAGACAAGATGTCAAATATTGTTTAAACTATCCAAGCAATTTAAGTGAAAATTTTATATATTGAAGTGGAAGTATAGTAATAAGTATGCACATATGCAGTTTACTTGAAAGATAATTAGAAACTCACCTAATAAATTTGATCACACACATCTTTGCATTCCATTTCCATTCCTCAACCTTTTATATTTTTCCTGCCACAGCCACCTCTTCCTCACTTTCACTATATTCTTCAATTTCAATAACATAAAATGAACCCCCGTGTTCATCTCCCGTTCCAAAATCCACATTTTCCTCTTCATCTTTATCGAAAAGCAACTTTTCAATTGCAGAATCATCTACAACATACTTAAGCAACATGTTTGCAAGACGTAACAATTGAAGGTTTGTTTACATGAGAAATTACTGAACAAAACACGCTTGAAATGGTATGAAAAAATTAGCAGCACAAACATATACGTCATAGATTTGAAAGATCATACAACCTCTGCCATCTATTGAATGAAAAAGGAACTACGTGATGAAAATCAGGAACCCGTCGATTCGACAACTAGGTACAGGAAGGAAACGTCCAGTCAGGCCGTCGATTCGACGACTAGGTAAGCGGATGGGTTAATTAGGAAAGTATGTTGTATGCTAGGTTAGCTAATTGTGTCTTCTACAGCTTCACTGTATAGAGGGAAGATGGAAAAAGAGAGCTCTACGGAAACTGACGCTCTTAACAATATTGTACGCCCGTGAAAATTATATATAAATAAGACTTAAGCGTATTATCTGCTTTCATATCAGATTTTGCCAACCTGTAAGCTGTAGTGTTTAGGTGACAAGCGACCTGCTCAAATATGATACTGTTGACAATATTGTACGCCCGTGAAAATTATATATAAATAAGACTTAAGCGTATTATCTGCTTTCATATCAGATTTTGCCAACCTGTAAGCTGTAGTGTTTAGGTGACAAGCGACCTGCTCAAATATGATACTGTTGACAATATTGTACGCCCGTGAAAATTATATATAAATAAGACTTAAGCGTATTATCTGCTTTCATGTCAAATTTTGCCAACCTGTGAGCTGTAGTGTTTAGGTGACAAGCGACCTGCTCAAATATGATACTGTTGACAATATTGTACGCCCGTGAAAATTATATATAAATAAGACTTAAGCGTATTATCTGCTTTCATGTGAAATTTTACCAACCTGTGAGCTGTAGTGTTTAGGTGACAAGCGACCTGCTCAAATATGATACTGTTGACAATATTGTACGCCCGTGAAAATTACATATAAATAAGACTTAAGCGTATTATCTGCTTTCATGTCAGATTTTGCCAACCTGTGAGCTGTAGTGTTTAGGTGACAAGCGACCTGCTCAAATATGATACTGTTGACAATATTGTACGCCCGTGAAAATTATATATAAATAAGACTTAAGCGTATTATCTGCTTTCATGTGAAATTTTACCAACCTGTGAGCTGTAGTGTTTAGGTGACAAGCGACCTGCTCAAATATGATACTGTTGACAATATTGTACGTATATTGTATTGTATAGGAGACTAGAAGCATATAATTTGGCGAAAAAAAAACCAAGTAAGTTCATAGAGAATAGTTAAAAAAAAAAGTGAACAATTATATTTTGCATTGCACAGCATTGGATATTAAATAACATACCCCCAAAAAATCTCTGCATTATGCGTTCTGTAAAAAATTGCCCTACGTGCCAAACTGCTGTGTCAAGTAAAAATTTTCAAAGGCACTGTCGTACTTGTGTGCCGGGAAAACAAATATGTGCGACCAAACTGTGCTCTAAGTGTGGAAAAAATATTTCTATTGCCAACTTCAAGCGACACCAGCTTACTTGCAAGAGCACTGGAACATCTCTACCGCAACCTTCCAAGCGAAAGGTAGAAGTAACCTCCCTCGATGCATCGCCACCTGCCAAACGCGTCAAGCTGGCGAAGAAAGCAGACCGATTTGCGTTTGAGCATTTATTAGAAGACTTTAACATAACATCAGACAACTTCTGCGATGTGCGTAGTTTTCTGGAGAGCGAGCGAGCTAAGATAATATCCATCCTCAACGATGCATTGGCTACACACTCCACTAAATTCTATGCTGTGCTATGCTGCAAGTATAAGAAACCGTCTGATGAAATATATAAATTCTTCCATGCCACAAAAGCAAAAACACTGCATCAGGTAGATGTCACTGACCTCGACAGCATCTACGACAAGTTTGTCGAGGAGCTTGTGGCAAAGCACGAGGAGCATCAGGCTGAAGGCTCGGGCGGTTCGCTGTGTGACGAACCCCACGAACTTTGTCTGAAACTTAACAAGTTCCTGCCACTGGCAGGGTCTAGCTATATTGCCCTGCCACCCGAGGTTGAAGCAAGGAAAGCTGTTCTCAATATTCAGAACAAAGACACCAAATGCTTCCTCTGGTCGGTGCTGGCAGCATTGCACCCTGTTCACTGGAAAAACCACTCGTACCGTGTTAACCACTACACGCAGTATGAGTCGGAACTGGAGGATGCAATGGCCGGGATTGCCTACCCTGTAGAAGTCTCGCATATTCGCAAGTTTGAGGTTCGTGCTCGTGACTTGTTGGGCCTGCAATTAGCCATCAATGTTTACGGTCTCACCGAGAACAAACATGAGGTCCACCCCATCCGGGTGAGCAACGTGAGCAACAACAACGAGGCACGAGAAATCAACCTCCTGCTCATCAAGGACGAAACCCATCACCATTACACCCTTATCCGTTCCCTCTCTCGGCTTGTTTCGAGCCAACGGAGCAGTGATAGTCACCATGTCGAGGTGTGTCGCAGGTGCCTGTCCACTTTCGACAACCAAAAAAAATATAAATTCAAACACTCTCGAGGACCCAACATTGCTGCTGAGAAGCTAGCTCGCCACATGCTCTACTGTGGTACCAACAAGCCTGCACGAACTATCCTGCCCGAACCTGGTGCAGTAGAGTGTTTTCGCATGCACAGTGCTATGGTGAAGCATCCTGCCTATATTGTAGCAGACTTCGAGGCCTTTCTTCAACCTCTGTCTAACTGCCATCCCAACCCCGAAACATCCTCTACTATTCCTTTCCAAATCCACGAGGCCTCGAGTTACTCCTATGTTGTGGTGTGGCGAGACCAACATATTGCCTCCGAGCCCTATGTGTATCGCGGTCCCGACCCGGTCAAACACTTCCTGGAGAGAATGCAACAGGAAGCCATCAAGATAGGGAAGGTGCTGTTGGCCCCCAAGCCCATGCTGCCTCTGTCTCCCAAAGACAAGCATCAGCACGAAATAGCTCAAAATTGTCCTGTTTGCAACTCGGTCTTCACTGACTATAACAAAAAGGTCCAGCACCATGACCATTATGGGACCGGAAGCTACATTGGCCCGTGGTGCAACAGATGTAACTCGAGAGCCAGGGACCCGCGCTTCATACCGGTTTTTTTTCACAATGGCTCGGGATATGATTTCCATCACTTGGTCACACATCTAGGGTACAACAATGCAAGAATCAATGTCCTGGCACAAAACGAGGAGCGTTATATTAGCGTCAGCAAGTGGGTGCCGATCCCCGACTCAAAAAGCATCGAGCTTCGGTTCCTCGACTCTCTAAGGTTCCTCCAGGCAAGCCTGGATGCTCTTGCTGGGAAGCTCAGAGACGACCAACTAGCCATTACCACATCAAATTTCCCGAACTTAGATGTCGCACTCATCAGACGTAAAGGGGTCTACCCCTACGAATACGTCACCGACCCTTCCAAGTTCGAAGAAGAGTTGCTGCCTCCCCAGGATAAGTTCTACAGCCAGCTGAGAGGTTCAGGTATTACCGACGAGGAGTACAAGCATCCTCAGTCTATGTGGGTCAAGTTGGGTTGCCGAACTTTTGGTGATTACCACGATGCATACCTGAAGCTTGATGTGACGCTTCTTGCCGATGTGTTCCAGGCGTTTCGGGCGACTGCGATAAACATTTACAACCTGGACCCTGTATATTTTTACAGCCTTCCTGGACTGGCATGGTCGGCCATGCTCCTGCTGACTAAAATTAAACTTTCACTTATCTCCGATATGGATATCATGCTTTTCATCGAGAGAGCTATCCGGGGAGGCATGGTCCAAGTGTCGCAACGCTTCGCACACGCCAACAATCACCACATGGCCACTGGTTACGACCCCTCCCAACCATCAAGCTACATCATGTACACTGATGTGAATAATCTTTATGGGCACTCCATGATGCAGCCACTCCCAACAGGACAGTTTGAGTGGGTTGATCCTTTATACCACGACATCGAAAAAGAGTGCGACGAGTTTGGGTTTTTTGCCGAGGTCGACCTTGACTTCCCCGAGAAGCTGCAGGATACATTCTGTGACCTTTCGCCTGCTCCGGAATTCAAGTGTCCACCTGGCTCGGATCAACCGAAGCTCGTCATGGACTTGGAGCCCAAAAAACATTATGTGCTACACTACCGGAACCTCCAGTGGTTAATGCAGCAAGGGGTCTCGGTCAAAGCAGTTTACAGCGTGCTCTTGTTCAGGCAGTCTCCATGGTTGAAGCCGTACATCGAACTGAACACCAAACATCGCACTGCTGCCACTTCGGAACTTGATCGCGATTTTTTCAAATTAATGAACAATGCGGTATTTGGGAAGACCATGGAGAATGTGCGAAATCACGTTGATGTGAGGTTGGTGACGAAGAAAACACAGTGTCGTCGACTTGTTGCAAGCCCGCTGTTCAGGTCTCGAACAATTTACAACGAACAGATGTCTCTGATTCACATGAACTGGGGCGAGGTGCTACTCAACAAGCCCATCTATCTGGGAGCTGCAGTTTTGGATCTGAGCAAGTTGTGCATGTTCGAGACATATTACGACATACTACGTGCACACTACAACCACAATATCTCGCTCCTCTACACAGACACAGACAGCTTGGTGTACCATGTTCGCACGGCCGATGCGTATTGTGATATAGCCAAAGTTCCAGCTCTTGTCAAGCTCTTCGACAAAAAAATACCCGGCAAACTCAAGGACGAGAAAGACGGGGATGTGATTGTGGACTTTGCTGGACTTCGTGCCAAAGCCTATGCGATCCGGGCTGAGGGTTCTGTAACAAAAAAGGCAAAGGGTGTAAGCAGGCAAGTGGTTCGGGAGCACCTCAAGTTTGAGGATTACCTCGAGTGCCTCAGAACAAAATCGCCCATTCTACAAAAAGAGCATCGTATCCAAAGCGTCGATCATGTGCTTACAACTAATATTGTCAGGAAAGTTGCTCTGGATACACACGACGACAAGAGGTGTATTCTTGAATGTGGGGTCCATACACTTCCGTGGGGCCACTATCGCCTCCAAACTAGTAAGGCCTGCCCAGAGTGCAACAAAAAGTAATAGGCAATGCAAAATGAAAAAAAAAATCAATTTTAATTTACTTCAACTTCCTCGATTACATGCATGGCACAGCAAAATTAAACTTCTGGGAAACTGCTTATTGTAGTTTGTACTTGTGTATATAAAATTCCACATTTCTTATTGTGTGCTATTTTTTTAATTTTTTTTGTATCTAAAACTGTTCAGTTACTCTTTCATTCTTGACGTCATACACAAATGTTTTCTCTGCAATAAGAATGACGCTGCACAGAGTATCTGCAGGCAAGGCGTCGTGGAACTCGCATACGATCTTTATGTTGGTACGATCGTTGACAACCACCTGCTTCCTCTTAGATGTGTTGATGACGAACATGGGTCTGCGAGCTATGAACTCGTTGGGGTTGTAGTACACGTCCACATTGCTGGAGGTCACTCTCTTGTAAGCTGTGTACGCCTCGTAAAGTTTCAGGTAATCGTTGTTCGTAATGTTTAGATTGTAGTTCTCGCGTGGGAAAACTTCATTCCTGCCATTTTTGAGGTAAACATTCTTAATTTTGCAATTATCGAACTGGCTAGAATCTTTCTCTTGGTTATTATCTTTCCCTGTCTGGAAGAGCACGACGGTAAACTCTGGCATATCGTACAGGATGCTGTTGAACTGCGTAGTAACATCAAATTCAAAATGGTTGCCGGAAGCAGGTTTCTGCACGCACTGGTAGCCGTAAAATTGGATGGGTACTTGGGGGTTCTTCAAGATGTCGGCTTTGTACTTGAGACCGTAATTAGATTCGTATTCTACCACAGGCATGCGCAGCTCCATGGACTGGATGACGCACTTGGCAGCGTCGGGTAGTGTGTTGGCAAGTGCTGTACCGTCTGCACCCAAGGTGCTGTAACGCATCAGCACATCGTTGTCGTTGGCGCTTCTGCGAAAAGTGACGCGTAAACCACCCTTCCACATAATCTCCGTGTAGTCGGAGAAAAAGCCTGGAAGCAAGCGCATGTTAAACAGTACTGTGTGGCTTCGAGTTTTGATTTTTGTATCTGCTTCGAATCCCCCTGCCTGGTAGTATGCTGCATCGGTCTTGGAGAGCTTCAGTGTTCCCACAGCTGTAGAAGTAATCCCGGGGTAGTCAACCCTATCGATGACGGTGCCATGCTTTCTAACTTCCACTTGCGAGAACAGATGCGGTACAAAATTGTCCACAAGTTTTAAATTTGTATTGGCGTTAAATGCTTCCCCGTTGTCTCTCTTCACCACATCAAACTTGATATACAAATCAGCTCTGTGAGGGTGAATGAACCCATCCCCGACGTCCACATCGTATTCAATCTCCCTGTTCGGTTCGTTCAAATTGGCGAACGTGCGACGATTGGGTGGGAAGGACTGCAACTCGTAACTTTCGATTTGCTCCATGATTGTTATTTATTATACGTTAATCTCCACGACGGCGGTGGTAGTAGCTCCGGCAAAATTCACCACCTCCCCCTTCTCGTTTGTCACTGCCAATTCTATGTTGTCTATGCGATTACGAGATATAGGGAAGTATATCGGTGGTGAGGGTGTGTAGATAATGGGTTCCATGAATTCAGAGTTTGGTTTGAACGTAGCGATGATACCTGTTTGCTTGTGGCTGCCTGGGATACCATCCGAGGATTTGGTGATCATGCCTTCTGCCACATTGCAATGTATGTTCAGAGTCTCGATGGCTAGAAATTTAGGAATGTTGGCACCGATGTGCTTGATGCCAGGTTCGAGCTTTGTGTTGTTCTCGAATCCCAGAAGCTCTCCAACAGTGCCTAGGTCTACTGTTTCCGTAGCAGACACAATTTCAACTCTGTGAGTTACAGAATTTTGAGATAGCAGTACATTTCTTGGCAATTGGGCTTGCAAGGTAGACAGATTGTACTGTCCTGGCGTGATAACTATTTTTTCATTTCCAACAGTAATTTTGTTATTGTGCTCCGTGACATTGGGTATCAGGTACATGCTGTAGAATGCACGAAGAGCAATAGATTTAGGATAGATGATGTCGTCATGCAACGCGAGTTTCAAGACCGAAGTCTCGCTGGTGAGATGGAACACTCCCATGGTGTTTTAGGTACCACAATGCTTTCTGAAAATGCTCCACCGAGGGGTTATTTATTTTAGACATGTATGCGAGAACAGAAAGGCATAGGTGGCCGCAGTTAACATCGGTGAAACCCTGGATGCGTTCGTCATTGTAGTAGAGGTTGGTAACACTGAGATACTTCACCAACCTGGCAGGCGGTGTGCCACCGAACGAATCGAAAACAAATGCTTTGTCATCGTCAATTTTGAGGTAGCATATCCAATGTGTACCAGGATTTTTGTAACTGTCCAGGTTGACCACGCCATACTCCCTTTTCTTCACAGCAGAGGGTAGAGAATCGGACATGAAAACACCCCTAAAGTTCCTTATTCCCAACAGTTCGATCAGAGATTCAATATCGAAGTTGGACAGGGCTTCTTCTTTTTTTTATATTTCTTCAAAGCATCGAGGTTGTTTTTTCGCTTTTTGGTCACACCTTTCCCCTTCTTTTCCATAGCCAGGTTGTGACGTTTCTGTTCTTCCAGCTCGGCCTTGTTCTTTTTTGCATCGATGACGGTTTTGGCAATGGCAGCACTGCCTCCTGCCAAGCTGCCCACTGCACCCAAAGCTGCCAAGATGGCCGGAATGCTGAAAAGAAACCTCCAATCTTCTGCTGCTTCCGCGAATGCTGCAACTTTTTCAATTGTGGAGTGCTGAGCAGCAATTTCATTCCGTGTCCTTTAGACAAGCATGAACGTTTCTTCTCGCGTTGTTTCTTGGTGAGTAACCCATCGAGGGCACCCAGCGTTTTCAGATTCGAATATGGTATCTGGTACACGACGCCCTTGGCCTTCATGATGTAATTTTTTTTTTACGGTATGTTATTTTATATATGTTCAGAGATTTTTTGTTTTCCCTCCCGTGTAATTTTTTTACGGTATGTTATTTATATATACTTTGCAGCTATTAAACAAATTCGATTATGTGCTTTGTTTTCTTACCAAGAAGTTCTTTTGTCCCCTTGTACACGATTCGAGTTGTGTTCTCGATTAAAATGGATAGCTTCTCGTCGGATAACATGCTAGCGTATCGATCTGGTAAAAATAGACTGTATTGTCCGTTGAGGAACAGACGTACTTTAGGACCAAACTGGGTTGCAACAATTGAACCAGAAGTTATTGCATAAGGTTTGTCCACTTCCAATTCCTGAATTTTTATATATTCGACTGACAAATTTAGCATTTGTTTTAATGCCTGGACGTCACTAATTTTTTCACTCATATCGAAGAAATATTTTTTTTTGGTCTCGTAGATTTTTTTACAGTGTGTTATTTATAGAAAAAAATTTCGGCATTGCCTAATGCGATGAGGTGATCGATGATCCTACTGGTTTCTGCATTTGAAGCGTACCAGTTGTCTGTATATCGTCTCCTCCCCTGTCTCCACTCGTGAAGTTCGTCCATCTTATCAGCCAATTTTTCATCAGCAGCCCGAAAAAAAAGCATAGGGAGAAGAAGAAGATTTCACACCGCTTATTTTTCTCAGATGATCCAGAAGTAGCATTTCACAGGGCAAGCGAAATTGTGGTGTTATTTTAACTAAATCAATAAGCTTTTTAACATCCTTGTGACTATCGTCGAAAGTAAATGTAAATATTTTGTATAACACTTCTGTTGGTAAGTCTGTTATATGCGTAGACATTTTTTTACTGTATGTTATTTAATTACAGCCCCCACCCCAATTTTTGTTTTGTATTCATGGCAATGGTCGTGCCCAATGCTGCAACCCGTTCACCCAGCGAGGCGTCTCTGCTGACGAGTCTCCCGAACGCGGCATGCTCCAATTTTCTATCAGCATCGTGACGCGCATCTAAATTCGTATCTGTGTTGTAAGCAATGTCGTGATCCTTGCATGCAGCATCCAGCAGATTTACCCCCTTGTCTCCTCTCTCCAGTCGCCGTTCCAGTTTAGTACCCGGTCCGCAGTATTGGTAACCTGGTAGGTGCATCTCGAAGGGTAGCTTGTTGATGATGTCGTTCACGAGACCTCGACCCTCGGCCACATTCCAGAATTTGGGAGGCAGGGTGTTGATGATTTTGATAAGGTAACCTATACCTTTGTTGTCGTTGACAATAAAGTTGCTAAGCTTGGTGCTAATCATGTCCATGATGCCCACCTTCTCGTTGTGGAAGTTGCGGTTGCCTGCATTTTCTTCGCCTGCGATAACCAGCAATCGATCTACAAGCTTCCTTACGTGGTCTACCCAAACAAACTCTTTAGGTAGGGTATTGTAGAGTTTGACACCGCTGCCAGTCTTGAGCTGGTTCCATATTGGCTTGATGAGGTTCCTGTATTTTTCTCCACTGCTTGATTTTACGCGATTCTGTGTTGCATCGTTGTTTTGGTACAGGGCATCCGTCATGATTAAAATTTCTGTGTAACTTTGGTAATCCTCGTCTGTGTAATCTTTAGGTTGCTTTTTGGTGATAAGTTCCCACAGGCCCACAGTGCCAGGATACCTAGTCCAGCTGTTCTTCTCGCCCAAATTAATTTTCACGTCGTCACCTTCGAACGTAACTTTTGACTTTCCAATTTTCCAAACCACACCCTCGTTAGGTTCCACAGAGGGGTACAATCCAAACACCTCGTCCTTTTCAAATTTCCCGGTGCTCAGGTAATCTCTTGCCAACGGACCTAATTCAACTACCTTGTCCGAAGAGGTACTGCCTAGAACCTGACGTCTCAGAGGTGCAGCTCCAAGTTCGAACGGGGTAGTGTGAATACTGGATATCGGTGTAGGCACAGCATAAATTCGAGCAGCAAGTGGCACGAGCTCGTTGATTAAATCTTTATTTTGCTCGGTAACATCTTTGATGTATTTACCTAGTCCACTTATAGCATCAATAATAGGTTGGTCCTGTCGCTTTTTCTCTTCGTAAATTCCGCGATTCTCTGATTTCCAACCCCTGAAACGTTTGGCCAGGTAGTCGCCCAGCTTCAAGTTGTCGTCTGCGAGTTTGCGTTTCATTATTTGTTATTTATAATACGTCAAGACGTTTCTTGTAACGTCGCAACGTTTAGAAAGTTGTTTATTTTGTTTCTGTATTTTCCGTCATTGGGTTTCCTCGTCATGTCTATCGTGGCGAATCCGAAATCATCTTGATTCCAGCATGAAGAGCAAAATTTGGAAAACTGATTGTAGTTCATGTCCCCGCCTACATAATCATCGTAAGTATGTTTTAAATTGGTGTGGTCTTGACGAAACAAGCAAATAAAATTAGCGTTGTCTCGGAGAAGCTGCTTGGGAATTTTAGAAAAAGTCTGAGCAAGGTAGAAGCAGTCCATGCCTCTGTGCCGCCCCTGTGTAAAAAAATTGCGAATTTCGTTATGGTTCTCCAGGATGACATCGTCGAAGACCACCACCGAATTTTCATGGCAGCAGTCTAGTGGCATTACTTCGGAGGCAAAAGTAGCTATGCTCAGCCCTTCGTACAGTTTTGTCAGCTGTTGATATTTTGCTTGCTCCAAACTTTTGGAAAAAACATACAAGTGCCTGTTCTTCCAATCTAACCAGTCGGGAGCAAGAAGAAAATTATCAATAAGTAAAGTTGTTTTCCCACACCCTGAAGTCCTCGAGTCCCAACCATTTCACCAACAGTTTGTCACCTTTTCTACGTAATACTTTTTCGATAAGATACGTATTGGGGTATTTTGTTTTAGAGAGTTCCTCCTCGTAGAATCGCCCTTTCAAAATTTCGTCGCGATTATCTTTTATTATATACGTGTGACGGTTACCGAGTAACAATCGAGCAACAGTGAAAAGTTCCGTACTCCAGTTTTTGGTAAAGCCTTTTTCAAACATGCGCTTAAATTTACTAATTCTTACTTGGTCTCCAATTTTGAATTTCGGTTTTTTGTTAGTGGGCCGGTACTTGGGGCAATCAACAGTAGAGATCAATTGTGCCTCATCAGACTTGCTGACATCGGCAGGCTTCATGCGTATCGTGCTATGCAAACTGTGATTATAGTCGTTTACGAGTTCCGGAAGCACATTGACCCACTTGTGGTTACCTTGAAGCGTGAATCGTTTCCACATGCGTGTTTTGAGAGTACGGTTAAAACGTTCCACTATGCTGGCTTTGATGTGACTGAAAGTCGAGTAATGTTGAATATTTTGCTTCTGAACAAACTGTTGAAATATCGAGTTGTAAAATTCCTTTCCGTTATCCGTTTGAAGAAATCGAGGTCGCCTGCCACTTTCATTGAAAATAGTTTTGAATGCTTCCATTACGCACACACCTGTTTTAGCCTTGAGGGGCAAAGCCCACGCAAATTTTGAAAATGTATCTATAACAGTAAGAAGATACTTGTATCCTTTGTTGATTTTATGTAAATTTTTTAGATTGCCGCTACTCATTTCCACAAGGTCAGCCTGCCAAAGGTCATCCACGCCTTTGGTCACCACCGCCAGTCGTTTGTAGTTTCGTCGTGCAGGTTTATGCAGCTCGTTCACGATACCCTGCCTAGACATGGCGCGAAAATAAGAATATAGCCTGGATGGGATTTCTGGCTGCAGACAATGCTGGGTTTTCTATATACAGCTTGTCACCTATTTCTATGTCGATAATTTGAGTGGCATCTTCGGCATAGGCAGTCTCGCGACTTTCGGGGTGTGTGAAATCGACCAGCTCAACTCCTCTTATTTTAGGCTCGTCGCTAATGTTCGTTATGGTCATGGTTGGGTAGTGGGTTGCATGAGGCAAAGACCAGTAGGAAACCTTGACGAACTGAAGTGTGCCAGCAAGGAAAAATTGGTGATAGGCTTTTGCAGGAGTCAACATGTAGAGTTTGTAACCTGGATTGAAAGGTGACGAGAACTCTCTGTTTGGTATGCTGTACAGTTCGATGACAATCGTAGACTTGAGATTGTCGATGCTGGCGTTTAGAGTATTCACGTTAATTCGAACCTCGGTCTCTATATCCTCCAATCTGCCGTTTACCGATTCCAAGTGTTCCTCGATAGCGTGAACAACAGTGTCGTAGTCAGGCTTGATCTTCACATCGACAATAAGACTTTTAAATTTTTCATTTAAGTCATGTAGTTGGGTGCTGAAATTGGCTATGGCCGATTCCTGACTCGCCTCGATACTCCCAATTTGCTCTTTCACGCTGGCAATAATCTGCTGCAGGCTTTCTACAAGCGTCAACTTGGAGCTCTGTATTACAAGGTCGTGGACCTGGGTTCTAATTTCCGCAAACAATTCATGCAGCTCGGTGATGTTCTGGTTGGTAGGTAAAGTCGCGACTGACCCCCGTATCGATTCAATTTCGGTTTGAATATTTTTGATGTCGTCGGATTTGAGTATTCGGTTTAGAGTTCTTTTCACGCTTTTCAGTTCCTGAGAGGTAGGTAAGGTGGCCACCGTGTTTTGGAGCGACTCCAAAGCTTTTTTCACCGCGTCCAACTCGGAGGCATCGGCAGCAGCACGTATGCCTTTTTGCAGTTGTGTTATGTCATCCTGGGTGGGGGTAGATTGCTGCAGGGTTTCCAACTTAGTCTGTATGTCGTCGATCAAGTAATGGAAATGAGACAACTCGGACTCTGCATTCAGATTTTCCAGTTTGGCGATTTGCTGTTGAACGTTGGCCAGTGTATCCCTGATGCCCGGCAGTTTGGTTTCCAGCTCATCGTGAACATTCGCCAGATCATTTCTAATAACAGCAAGTGCATCCTCAATATGGGTTATAGTGCCTTGCAGCTTCCCGAAATCCTCGTAGGTTTCAAGTTGGAGTTTGATGTTGGCCACGCTACGGGCAATGGCGTTCAGTTCGCTAGACGACGGTAAATTGTCGATAAAATCCTCCAGTGTTTGGAGTTTAGTTTTTACTTCGTTGATGGCCGCATGCAAAGCGTCCGTTTGTAGCTCAGCCTTGATGCTTTCCAACGTAGGGATTTTGAAAGATTGAAACTGTTCGCGCAATTTAGCAATACTAGCGTTCACGCGATCGTAGTCGCCTTGTGTTTCAATGCTTTGGATGATAGTTTGCAGTTCGGTCTGGATGTTGCTTGTTTGATCCTGCAAGCGTTGTTTCAGCTGTTCAACGTCTGAGGTTTGCGTTTGTTGCAGCTTCAGAAGTTCGTTCTGCAGATTGCCCACACTCAGTGCCAGCTTGTCTAGATTGTCTATCGACGCAAGGTCAGTGTATTTTTGCAGCAGCGATTTTAGCTCTGCATCAATCTTGAGTACAGGGTCCAAGCACTGAGACTGCAAGCTGGCTATCTCGGACTGGAGGCTGGAGTTGAGCGTGGACTGGAGGGCCTGCAGATCGCTTCGCAGCTTCTTGACCCTGACGTCGAGCATGAGAAGCTCGTCGCCATGGTCGTCGCGTTTCGTATGGCCAAAAATATCGTTAGGCATTATTGTTATTTATTATAGGATAGCTAATTTTCATTTCTATGAAAAGAGGGATGAGTTTGTCGTAGTCGTCCAAGAGCTCTATGTACAGGCGATCGCCAGCAGATACATCGTACGTGGTGGTACTGTTCATCCTATCGTGTTTGATGCGATAGATGTTCCTGCCAGAAGAAATTTTAGCCTCTCCTTTATTCTCGGGATTCATGTCAAACTGCAGTTTGCCGGAGATGGGGAATTGGTAATAATTCAAGTTGTTGTTGAATATGTAGAAAGTCTTGCCCACATCCTCGTCGTACTGGGTCAGGATGCTATTCAAGTGTATAATCAACAAACCGTTGAGTTTAGATAATAGGGAGGGCAACAGGTCCAAGCTCGCAGGTGGCGACGGTGCACTTTGGGCGAATGCCTCCATAGCCTGCTTCCTGAAGCCAAACAGGTTGATAGGCATTGTTATTTTATTTTATATTTAGCGATTCGTTTTCGAGCCTCAAATGATGATTCGAGCGTCAAATGATGATTTGAGCCTCAAATAATAATTCGAGCCTCGTCAGTGCTGCCAATTCCTATTTGTAGGTTAGCTTAGCCAGTGAAAAATCATATAGTGGAATTTTCTTCGAATAGGTTGGCAAAACCCAAGCCTCAAAAAAAAAAACATCCAATAAAGTTGCCAAATATAAAAAAACAATAAACCCCCCTCATAAAAGGCTACAGTAAGAGCCCACAGGTCGCCAACACTAGGCCCCCAACAGTGTTGCCAAACATAAAGGGTACATGGGCCCCTCAGGCCCTTTAATAAAAATTTACAGTGAAAAACCCAGTAGGTTGACAACACTGTCAGAAAATCTACGGCAGTGTTGCCAGATGTAAACAGAGGGCAATGGACCACCCTCATAAAAGGCTACAGTAAGGGCCCACAGTGTTGCCAACTCTGTCCTCAAAATATACATCATAAAAAACTACGACAAGGGCCCACAGAGTTTGCAACACTGGGCGCACATAGGCCCCTCATAAAAAGCTACAGTAATAGGCCACAGTGTTGCCAACTCTGTGCCCTCAAAATATACATCATAAAAGGCTACGACGAGCCTCAAATGATGATTCGAGCCTCAAAAAAAGATTCAGAACTCTCATGTACGCTGAGGCTAGTGGGGTTAACATACACCGTAAAAGGCTACGCCTCGCCCGAACACATGTACACTCACACACAAAAAAAAAGCTAAAAAATTATACACCGTGAAAGGCTACGCCGAGTTGGAAACAATGCTGGTGAGGTTAACATACACCATAAAAGGCTACGCCTCGCCCGAGTTGGCAACACTGCTTGTGAGGTTAACATACACCGTGAAAGGCTTCAAAATATCAGTTGGTGAAATTTTCGTGGGGTGAGTTGGCAACACTGAGCCTCAAATGATGATTCGAGCCTCAAATGAGGGCTTAGAACCGGGTATAGTGTACTACTAACCAGCTCGTTGGAAACTTTATAATAGAAGTTGTCCAAATTTTCGACGTCAGCAAAATAAAGTGTCTGGTTTTTTGTACGATGATAAAAAATACTCGTTGTGCCATCAACTTTCTCGTATTCAGAAAACAGAACAACGTATACTTTTATAGAGTTGTTTTCAAGTTTATCTTTTAAAATATTTAGTACAGATGTTTTCGTTTCATCCAAGAAACTAAGGATGTCACGGCCTGGTTCTGACTTAATTGAAAAATCCTGGAGTTGGTCGTTGAATGCAGATCTAATTGGTTTGCGTTCATTAGATAATTTAATTTGCTTGGAAGTGGAAGCTTCCGTTTCTGAATTATCGATTTTCCTTTTCGATGCTTGTCCGGTCGATGGTTTGCAAATTTTGAGGTGTTTACTTAAATTTGCAATGCTGATCATTTTTCCGCATCGAGCACAAGGCTTAGAAGGTAACGAACGATTAATTCTCGAACCTGTTTCGCTACATCTTGCCCTGTGTACCGATAAATTGTTCCTTGAGATTAGCTTCCCACAAGTAACACATTCAGTTTTATCATTTTTACGATTGAAACTGGTGGTGGATGCCATTGCTTTTTCGAAAATCACAGAAATCAAAAAGTCTAGTATATAGCGATACAATTTTCAGGTATGTTATTTATATAGAATTTCTTGAGGTGAAATAGGAAATGCACGATCACGTCAAAATTCAATCTTGTCGAAATTACTATGAAAAACCACGTGAAACACCTTTGAACTTAAAATAATAGATGGTATGTAGCTTCAAAGAAAGTTAAATACCTAATTTTTTTACAAAAACGAGGAGCGCTGCAACAGGACGTCCGTACTCTTCGGCTGCTCTCACAAGACTGACTGATCTGCAGTGTATGCCGTCTTATATAATAAAAGCGCGGACCGTATTGAAAACACCTGTAATAATTAACCAATCAGAAGACGCCACGTTAGATATGACTCATCACATTACGTCATAACTTGTTGCAACATGTTGTGTAATAGTTTACTCCCTTATAGTTAATACAACTAAGGGCATTAGATATGAGTCATCACAATGTTACGTAATAACTTGTTGCAAAAACGTTGTGCAATAGTATACCCTTATAAGTAATACAATTAAGGGGTGCTTAATATGAGTCATCACAATGTTAGTTACATGGTTCTAGTTAGGATGATGATTTTTTTGGTTTGTTGGATAGGGGTTGAAGAAGACTATTTGTTGTAGTGACCACAGTATTGTTTTTTTTTTTTTTTTTTTTGTTTTCTGTTATCTTACGAGAATTAATATAGGTTGCCATAGAACCCTCCAATTCATGACTTAGGAAAAATCTGTATGCGGATTCATCACGTACGCCTATACGTGAGTAAAATGTGAATAGAACCTATGTTCGGAAATCCAAAATGGCGACCGGAAGTGGGATTATCTTGGAAACGGTAAGACTTAGGAAAAATCTGTTTGCGGATTCATCTCGTACTCCTATATGTAAGTAAAATATGAATAGAACCTATGTTGGGAAATTCAAAATGGCGACCGGAAGTGGGGTTATCTTGGAAACGGTAAGACTTAGGAAAAATCTGTTTGGTGATTCATCATGTACACCTATATATGAGAAAAAGTATGAATAGAAGCTATGATCGGAAATCCAAAATGGCGACCGGAAGTGGGGTTATCTTGGAAACGGTAAGACTTAGGAAAAATCTGTTTGCGGATTCATCACGTACGCCTATATGTGAGAAAAAGTATCAATAGAACCTATGCTCGGAAATCCAAAATGGCGACCGGAAGTGGGGTTATCTTGGAAACGGTAAGACAGTAGAAATCTGTTTGCGGATTCATCACGTACGCCTATATGTAAGTAAAATATGAATACAACCTATGTTCGGAAATTCAAAATGGCGACCGGAAGTGGGGTTATCTTGGAAACGGTAAGACTTAGGAAAAATCTGTTTGGTGATTCATCATGTACACCTATATGTAAGTAAAATATGAATAGAAGCTATGATCGGAAATCCAAAATGGCGACCGGAAGTGGGGTTATCTTAGAAACGGTAAGACTTAGGAAAAATCTGTTTGCGGATTCATCACGTACACCTATATCTGAGAAAAAGTATGAATAGAACCTATGCTCGGAAATCCAAAATGGCGACCTGAAGTGGGGTTATCTTGGAAACGGTAAGACTTAGGAGAAATCTGTTTGCGGATTCATCACGTACGCCTATATGTAAGTAAAATATGAATAGAACCTATGCTCGGAAATCCAAAATGGCGACCGGAAGTGGGGTTATCTTGGAAACGGTAAGACTTAGGAAAAATCTGTTTGCGAATTCGACGACTTCAAGATCAAGAACGTTTATCTCAAGAATGGCAGGAACGAAGTGTTCCCGCGCAAGAATTACAACCTCGACATGACCAAAGATGATTATCTAAAACTTTACGAAGCTTACACCGGTTACAAGAGAGTAACGGAGGGAAGCGTGGACATGTACTACGCGCCCGGCGAATTCAAAACCCACAGGCCGATGTTCGTCATCAACACCACAAAAAAAAAGCAGGTCGTGGTCAACGATCGCACCAACATCAAGATGGTCTGCGAGTTCCACAGTCCGTTGCCCGAGGATACTCTATGCAGCGTCATCCTGATCGCAGAGAAGTCCTTCGTCCACGACGTCGAGAACGAGAGGGTCACGGAGCAGTTTTAACAGGTTTAACATCTTTTCTTGCACAATCAGTTACAATAAGAATTTTGTACTAGCACAATCAGTTACAATGGCACAATACGAATTTCACTAGTTCAGATCAGTTACAATGTCAATTTCGTCAGTTATCAGTTACAATGTCTTTTTTTCATCAGTTTATGCACTGTAGCACGAGACAAAAATTTTGTTGTTTTTACACGAGAAAATTAACAATAAATTTCTTTTTTTTTATCGTTTCAGATGCTGTCGTACATCAAAAACACATACACATACACACACTAGAAAAAAAAGCATGCAACTTTATTTGTAACACACACATATTCTCCATCTTCATCAATAAAAACTCTATATCCAAAAATTACAACATCAAATAACACCAGAGTCGTTAGTACACGTTGCATGCATTACGGAGGTCCTCTGTAGAGTTTCATGGAAGTTTGAGAGAAAAAAAAACACCTGAAACTCTATAGAGGTGTGGTTATCTATAACCGCAGCCGTTAGAACCTTTACTTTTTTGGTTGGGCACCACGCACCCTGGCGGGTTATAGGGGCCAGGAATCCTAAAAAAAACAATTATTATTTTGTTTGTTTGCTTGCGTTACAATACAGGCACGCGCGCGCGCGTGTGTGTGTGCGGTACATCGTTCCCGAGAGGTTTTGAGGTTTTGGTGAACCTCAATTAACAAAAATGAGTTTTTGAGGTTTTGGTGAACCTCAAATGAGTAAAGTGAGATTTGGATGTTTTGGTGCTGTTTTTTCGCTGTGAAACATCGTCAGCACAATAAATGAGGCGCAGAACGTGGAGAGAAAGTGAGTTTTTGAGGTTTTGGTGAACCTCACTTGATGACGCAGAACTGTCCATTTGGGTCTACTCTACTAGAGGCTCTCGTGTAGTTTAGCACGTAATAAAAAAAAATAAGTTAAGTTATATCACGTAAGATCGTGATATATCTACAAGTGTGAGGTGGGAAAAAAAGGGAAATTTTATTAAAACATCGCTAAACGCTAAAACATCGACAAAAAATTGTCAAAATATATCAAAAACTGATATTCAATTGATAAAAAAGAGGCTACAAATGCATACCTACGAAGTATGAGTGGGAAAAAAGGGAAATTTTACTAAAACATAGCTAAACGCTAAAACATCGACAAAAAATTGTCAAAATATATCAAAAACTGATATTCAATTGATAAAAAAAAGAGGCTACAAATGCATACCTACCAAGTATGAGTGGGAAAAAAGGGAAATTTTACTAAAACATCGCTAAACGCTAAAACATCGACAAAAAATTGTCAAAATATATCAAAAACTGATATTCAATTGATAAAAAAAAGAGACTACAAATGCATACCTACTAAGTATTGCGTAGAACCGGCCAATATACACTACTACAGTCATCTTGAAACGAGCAAAGGCGCAATGTGTTTTCAAGCCGTTTATATTGATGGTGCACTGGTAATGCTGTTACCTTGTTATTCCCGACCTGGGAATTGGAGTTTTTTGTGAAAGTCCTTTCTTCAATTTCATCTCTCATTCTTATCTTTGCGATTAGCCAGAAGTAGCAGAAAAGCGAAGTAAAATAAACTCAATCAATCAGTGAATCAATCTTTTCAAGGGCCTCTAATCAGGTAGTTCTCAACCTTTTTTCAGTCCGGGGCCCACCTTGAAGAATATTTCACTTCACAGGAAACACAAGTATGGGCGCCGGCAGAATTACTTGAAGAGGTGTGCACCCAGTTTATAATAGTACGTATTGTTGCTAACATTGAGTAATTTACTAAGATTTTACGCTTGCTTAAACACATTTCACATACTTCATTCTAGAAAAGTGCCATACATATATAATTGAAAAGGCTGAAAATGAGAGATGCCGGTAACAAGAAATGGTAGGGTACGCATAACAGAAATGTAGAGCTTAGACTACGAACAACACGGGTTGAATTTAAAATATTGAAACAATATATACTAGTATTTTAAATGTAATAGTTTTGTAAGACAGTAATTAAATTCTCAAACCCGACTTCGGGACCCAGCTGTGGGTCGCGCCCAATAGGTTGAGAAACGATGCGATTCAATGCCTTACTCCCCCTAGCAATTCAGTCGGACAGAAACAAGTTTGGGAACAATGCTTCTGCAAGCTGTGTCAGTGCATGGTGCATAGAAGTCTGGAGACTGGTCGGCGAAGGGTAGGAATCAAGGAAGGAGAAAGAGAGCGTTTGCTTCCACAAATTGAACTTGCAATAGCGTAATTTTACTTGCATTCTCTTATTTTAAGCAGAAGCTGAAGCAGCAGGCAAGTTGTCCATCACTATGTTTATAACTATGAAATGTGCAATACAAAATTTGAGGATCGAAAGAAATTCGCTAAGGAGACCGAGGACAACGGTAAAATATAAAATAACACGGCGTACTTCGCGACAACATAAAGGGGATAAGGTGTATACAACCTCTCGCCTGACAGAAAGCAAGTTCAAGAGAAGTGCAATCTATAAACGATCTTTCAACCCCATATATCGTATCTTCGTATGGTTTTTATGGGTACGTCCAATGATATTTTGTCCCCAAAATACACACCCTCCTGTCTCCCTATTTTTCTTGGTGTATTTTCTGGTACAATAGAAATATCCCGGGACGGTTTCCTTAACTTCATATTTACCATGGATCCTGCAGTACGTGCTCAAGACACTCAATCTTTGCCTTATTAGATAAGGTTTAGCATAGTGCGGGGGCAAGAATAGCAAAAAGCGAGGGCAACTTCACCCCTAATCGCCACCACTGGATAACAAAAATTACTGACTGAAATGGAATTGCATGCGTGAATATAATAAATTTAGATTGATATTCATTTTCCTGGCAGGCTGTGCACCCCTTGCCTTCACCCTGGACATACATGATGATATGTATTAAGTCTTATACTCCAAGAAAGTGGTCGTACAGTGTAAACATTCAGATACACGTTGCAGTCTTATTAAGCTATGTAGTGAAATAAAAAATGAAATTATCCTTGTCTTTAAAAATAGTTACAATTTTTGAACCTTTTCAATGTAACCATTGGAGGTACCAAATACATAGTACATTCCGTCTGCCATTTCAGGACAAAAGGCGAAGTGCACAGCAACTTCGTCTTCAAGCACCCCCTCGCACCCCTCTGGAGTCCACGGTGCAATACGTGGAATGGGGTTGGCATACAGGAAAGTCATCCCTTACACTCCGCTCCTGTCATCGTCAAACAAGGAACCCTCCCCACTTGTGAGCTGCATTCACCATCCCTTCAGTGGCGTGTATAAATGTAGTAAAGGGTTATGAGCATAATTTAGTTTTGAGTTATTTTCACCACTCCTAAATCCTGACATATTTTCCTATATTTGACGTGTTTTGAAAGGAAAGTTGAATTACGCCGCTCTAAAACTCCTTCTAGATACGCCACTGTAACATAACTTCGCTGCTGGCACATCATTATCACCCAGTAACAGAAATCGACCCTATTTATCGAAACACAATAGAAGCTTATGTAGTGGTTAGGATAACAGCCTCTTTTGCTAATATTTTCCCACCATTTTATCTCTTCATCATATCCGTAACACTTGCGATGAATAAACTCCGGGGCAAAACGTGATATCTGTTTGGAAGAGAGACAGGATCGGCGGAACTAAAGGAAGATAGAAGACATACAACTGGATTTTAGTCACATCAAGATTTATACTCCCCCCAACCCTCTCCATGTGTTTAGTGCTTCAGTGTGTTTAGTGTTCAGTAAATTTACTAAGCAAGTCGAGAAAGTTAACGCCTGGAGTGATGAAATTAAAAATATATAGTAACAATAAAATAATAACTAAATAAAGACATTGTAGGTAGTTTCTTGCCAAGTGTAGTAGACAACCTTGTTTACAACAAGATAAAATGAATTTGTGTACGGTACAAAGAGTTATTGAAAAAAATGTTATAGTATCTCAACAAATCTATTCTGGAAGCTGGTCGCTCAACGTATTCCGGAAAACGTTCATAAACCGTTGATGCCAGGTACCTGGGCCTTGATAATTTACTAATACTGTCTTTATTGTATAACTATTGTGTTAAAACCTGACCTATAACTCACAGTTATATATATATATATATTGCTTTTGATGTCAGTCCTCATCAAAACTTCAACTTTGAATCCATTTTGTATAACCTTACATGGTGCCTTGTACCCAGGAGATCCTTCTGGTTATTTGTTGAGATATTATTAACAAGATTTATTAAGTTTAATGTATTAAGTTAAGATAGGATTATTTGTGTGTAAAATATTTGTGTTTCACTTAAGAAAGTGAAAAAAACTGTACTGTTTGATCTGGGGAGCAGACTTTTCCGTTGCAGCTGTAAGGGATTAAGGGATTAGCAAGCTAGCGATAAGTACAAACATGTTTCGAACGTCGATCTCTCCTTCTCAGGACGAAACAGCCGAAATAGGCTGGAATAAAATACTTGAATGATGCGGCAATGAACTTTGAGTACTGGTGTTTGTACTATAACTGGATCGATAAATGATGAGGTGTTTCGACTGAATAGAAATACTTAAAACTAAGGCAAAGTGTCTATAAAATTTCATTGATACTGTGTAAAACCTACGATTTTTGTAAAAAAAAGCTTCCGAGAAAAGATGACCCCCTCAAATTGATGTGGCTAAACCTGAATTTGCCAAAATTGCTGTTTATAAATTTGTTAAAAATATGCTTTTCTCAATATTGTTTTAACTACACTTAAAACTAATCCAAGATGCTCTTAAGAACTACACCTATACCTATACTTATACATATTTATTTTTGATCTATTTCAGGTTTATTTCTGGTTAAAAATATGCCTGATATTGCCCTATTTTGTTAGGTATAAATTTGTGTCGCCCCTGTCAACACATGATTTTTCCAGTAAAAAACTTTTCAATCTGTATTATATTAATCTATGTTGGAATCTTTCTTAAAAAAATGTGTTATTGTTAATGTTACAATGAGTAATGAATTGTTTAACTTAAAGAATGTTGAAACTATAGAAATGTTAAACAACTATGTAGTAACCTTGGTAAATTGTAAACAACAATATGATATAAAAGAGCTAGACTTTTGTAAGTCTACGGGACATTCTCCTGGTTGCCGAAAGGTTGATGGTTCAGGGAACGTTGGGGAATATCTTGCTTCAATCTTCGGATTGGCTGGAGTACTTGTACTCCATTTTGGCGGATATTCACAAACCCAACTCTGAATAAGGTGTTCTCCTCCATCATCAAAAGACCAGGGTTATAAACTTCGGTATAACTAATAGGTTTAGGCCTGCAAGTTATACCGGGTGAATTGTCTGTTTGGAAAAGTGTTTGTATAACATCGAAAGTTTAAATAAATCTTCGAGTAAAAGATCTTAAGGATCTTTCATTTCAACCTGCATAGGTGATAATTAAAATTAAATCCTACACCACAGACCTCGCAAGGGCTTGGTCCTACTAACCTTTAGAAGCCTTTGAGAAGTCCGATATAAGGGTTATAACCAGACTAAACTAAAAGCCCTAAAGGCAGAAGGTGCGTGTCAGTGATTTTTGGCGACCGTGGACAGGACCATCGAAGCAACCACCTGTGGATCTTCGTGGCCCAGCAGAAGAAGAAGAAGCCTGTTCCAGAAACAGAAGAAGAAGCCTGTTCCAGAAACAGAAGAAGAAGCCGGTTCCAGAAACAGAAGAAGAAGCCTATTCCAGAAACAGAAGAAGCAAAGATGATAAATTCCCAGAGACCTTTGACCAGGCAGCAAAAGGAGAGGCTCGTTTGCTGCACGAATGAAGAAAAGAAGGAGGAAACCTTATTACCATGCTCCAGCTGCAACAGATACGTTCATGAAAGTTGCGCACATAAAACCCCAGGATCTGACGTAGCAGCGGAGGTAGACGTTAAGTGTAGACAGTGCGTGGAAAAACAAGTTACGCCAACCCCAACAGGTGATAGTTGGAGGGAAATGATGATCTCCTTTATGAGTGATTTTAAGAAAGAGAAAGAAGCTGAAAGAGAGCAAAGAGTAAAGGACAAGGATGAAAATGACCAAAAGTTCGCACGTTTGGTTGAAACCTTGGGTGAAAGAGATGCTGAACAGAAAGCAGAAAGAGAAAGAGAACGAGAACTGAGTGACCAAAAGTTCGCACGTTTGGTTGAAACCTTGGGTGAAAGAGATGCTAAACAGAAAGCAGAAAGAGAAAGAGAACGAGAACTGAGTGACCAAAAGTTTGCACGTTTGGTTGAAACCTTGGGTGAAAGAGATGTTGAACAGAAAGCAGAAAGAGAAAGAGAACGAGAACTGAGTGACCAAAAGTTCGCACGTTTGGTTGAAACCTTGGGTGAAAGAGATGCTGAACAGAAAGCAGAAAGGGAAATGAGTGACCAAAAGTTCGCACGTTTGGTTGAAACCTTGGGTGAAAGAGATGCTGAACAGAAAGCAGAAAGAGAAAGGGAACGAGAAATGAGTAAGAAAATGTTTGAAGATTTTAAAATTAATTTAGGAAAAGAAATATCCGAAGCGATAGCTGAAATCAGAAAAGAGAGAGACGAAAAATATGAAGAACTAGTGGAAAGAAGGAGAGAAGATCGGCAGATAGATGATGACCGTTATAAACGGCTACAAGAAAGTTTGAACCAAGAAATGACTGAGCTGAAGGAAAGTCAGAAGGAAATATCCGTAAATTTGGAAGGTGAAATAAGAAAAACGAATGAGGTCCAAACACAACAAGTGGAAATTATAAAAACGTTAAACTCAAAGTTGGAGACCTTGCAGCTAGGCAGGGAGAATAGGAATGAAGAGATGGAAACTCTGCCAAAGAGGATATGTGTAAGAACCTCTTGCTCCTCACATTCTTCCAGTTCCGAATCTCCCGAACATTCTGAACCATGCCAAAGAAAGAAACGAAAAAGGAGTGGCGGAATGAGACGAACTAGAGACTACGCTACGGAAAAAATGGTAGAAGATAATTCCTACTTAAACCATTCATCCAATCGGATTCTCCAAATGTCTGACGTCAATTCCCTCACCAAGTTTAATGGAGAAATCAATTCAGTGTCTGCTGAAAGGTACCTGGAGGAGATAAATACTTATATGGATTTAATGAAAATGCCCATGATGTATCGACTAAAAGTCCTCCCTTCGCTAATGGTGGGTAAAGCCAAGGCTTGGTTTATGGCAAACGAAAAAAGATGGAAAACTTTTGAACATTTCCGCTCTGCATTTAGGAAGCAATACGCATCACTTGAAGCAAAACAGAGGGAAATGAATACCCTGAGGAATAAACATTATAGTAAAGGTGTAGGGTTATCATTGGAAGAATATTGCTGGGAGGTATATGCAGCATACTGCAATCTGACGGAAACCATCAACCAATCAGAAGTGCTGAACTGAATCATTGGCCAATTACCTTCACGAGTGCGACAACTGGTACTAACTCGAGATCCCGCCAACATAGACCAACTCACGAATTTCCTGGGAAAGTTCGAAGCGTCTGAACAAATGGAAGGATGGAAAGCCGATCACCAACGAACTGATGAACGGAGAAATTCTCAACCTCGAATAAGGAATCTAGAGCTATCCCGGAGGAATGGAGCAGAAGAAGATAAGAGGCCCACACCGATCAACCAAAGGTTTAATGGAAATCTAAGGTTCCAAAGGAAGGATGCCGATAGAAGGACATTCTGGAATAAGAACCAGAATCAAAGAAACTGGAACCAGTCTCGTAAAAAAGAATGTGGAATACAGACTGACGAAATTCCAGAAGACTGTGCTTTGAACCCTAGAGCACCTGTATGGGAAATTCCCTCCGCTATTAAAGCTCCTTCTTGGGATATTCCCTCTACCAGTCGAGCAAATTTAAACCAGAGGTCGTTGTAGATGAAGCTCTCCCTTCTACAACGCGACACAATCTTGATGTTTGTGAGAGCGAAGAAGACAAACTAATTACTAATGAAAATTTAGATGTTTTATATTTAGATATAAATTCTTGTCCAAATTCTAAAGAGGAGAAATTGTTTAATGTTTTCGAAGTAACTGGGAATTGCAGCAAGAAGCCAGAAATTCAAATAGAAGTTTTGGGATTAAAAATAAGATGTACTTTGGATACAGGAAGTGAATGCACAGTAATGAATTATAATGTTTGGGTAAAGCTCCGAGAGAGATTACCAGGCTTGAAACTGCAAAGATGTCCAGGAATAAGGTTAAAGGATTTTGTTGGACACGAGAGGTCTCGTATTGTAGGATGCCAAACCATTCTTTTTGAAATTGCAGGACACATGTTTGAAGATCAAGTCTACGTAGTGAAGAATTTAGAGGCAGATTTGTTATTTGGATATCCCTTCTTCAGAAGATATAGAGTCAATTTGGATGCAGGTGCCAATAAATTATATTTAACGGTGAAGGGACAAGTCGTTGAAGAAAGATTGATTCCAGATGACCAAGAAGATAGTTTTGAAGCAATTAATGGTAAGACTTCGCGTGTTAAACTATCGATGGCTGAAAGGGAATCGCATTCAGACAATAGGTCCGCCGCCGAGGAAGATATAAGAAAGAAGGCTTTCGCTCCAGGGTTGCTGAATCAAGAAGATGAGGAGAAACTACACTGCTCATTATTTTCTGACAAACAGGGACTTGTAAATACATTAATCTGCAAGATAAGTGCAGAACAACCTGTATTTCCTTTACAAAATCCATCTCCCATTCAAAAAGAGAAGAATCTAGAAGAAGACCTGAATGGATGGAAGACCTGGCTAGTGGACGTCAAGAAGTTTTACGAAGGAGTGTGTTAAACAAGATGTAAAACCATTTCCTGTTTTCCCCAGAAGCTACGCGCAGATGAAGAATGAAGTCCAAGAAGACGATCCCAGATGAAACATCGCCTCACATCATGAAGAAGATGAAGAGAAAGAAAAATGAAAATATACGAAAAGGGAGAAAAAGTTATAAAACAAAATTAAATAACGTTCACTTATATTTAATTTTATTTTCTTGTGGGGGAACGCTATGTGTCGCCCCTGTCAACACATGATTTTTCAAGCAAAAAACTTTTCAATCTGTATTATATTAATCTATGTTGGAATCTTTCTTAAAAAAATGTGTTATTGTTAATGTTACAATGAGTAATGAATTGTTTAACTTAAAGAATGTTGAAACTATAGAAATGTTAAACAACTATGTAGTAACCTTGGTAAATTGTAAACAACAATATGATATAAAAGAGCTAGACTTTTGTAAGTCTACGGGACATTCTCCTGGTTGCCGAAAGGTTGATGGTTCAGGGAACGTTGGGGAATATCTTGCTTCAATCTTCGGATTGGCTGGAGTACTTGTACTCCATTTTGGCGGATATTCACAAACCCAACTCTGAATAAGGTGTTCTCCTCCATCATCAAAAGACCAGGGTTATAAACTTCGGTATAACTAATAGGTTTAGGCCTGCAAGTTATACCGGGTGAATTGTCTGTTTGGAAAAGTGTTTGTATAACATCGAAAGTTTAAATAAATCTTCGAGTAAAAGATCTTAAGGATCTTTCATTTCAACCTGCATAGGTGATAATTAAAATTAAATCCTACACCACAGACCTCGCAAGGGCTTGGTCCTACTAACCTTTAGAAGCCTTTGAGAAGTCCGATATAAGGGTTATAACCAGACTAAACTAAAAGCCCTAAAGGCAGAAGGTGCGTGTCAGTGATTTTTGGCGACCGTGGACAGGACCATCGAAGCAACCACCTGTGGATCTTCGTGGCCCAGCAGAAGAAGAAGAAGCCTGTTCCAGAAACAGAAGAAGAAGCCTGTTCCAGAAACAGAAGAAGAAGCCGGTTCCAGAAACAGAAGAAGAAGCCTATTCCAGAAACAGAAGAAGCAAAGATGATAAATTCCCAGAGACCTTTGACCAGGCAGCAAAAGGAGAGGCTCGTTTGCTGCACGAATGAAGAAAAGAAGGAGGAAACCTTATTACCATGCTCCAGCTGCAACAGATACGTTCATGAAAGTTGCGCACATAAAACCCCAGGATCTGACGTAGCAGCGGAGGTAGACGTTAAGTGTAGACAGTGCGTGGAAAAACAAGTTACGCCAACCCCAACAGGTGATAGTTGGAGGGAAATGATGATCTCCTTTATGAGTGATTTTAAGAAAGAGAAAGAAGCTGAAAGAGAGCAAAGAGTAAAGGACAAGGATGAAAATGACCAAAAGTTCGCACGTTTGGTTGAAACCTTGGGTGAAAGAGATGCTGAACAGAAAGCAGAAAGAGAAAGAGAACGAGAACTGAGTGACCAAAAGTTCGCACGTTTGGTTGAAACCTTGGGTGAAAGAGATGCTAAACAGAAAGCAGAAAGAGAAAGAGAACGAGAACTGAGTGACCAAAAGTTTGCACGTTTGGTTGAAACCTTGGGTGAAAGAGATGTTGAACAGAAAGCAGAAAGAGAAAGAGAACGAGAACTGAGTGACCAAAAGTTCGCACGTTTGGTTGAAACCTTGGGTGAAAGAGATGCTGAACAGAAAGCAGAAAGGGAAATGAGTGACCAAAAGTTCGCACGTTTGGTTGAAACCTTGGGTGAAAGAGATGCTGAACAGAAAGCAGAAAGAGAAAGGGAACGAGAAATGAGTAAGAAAATGTTTGAAGATTTTAAAATTAATTTAGGAAAAGAAATATCCGAAGCGATAGCTGAAATCAGAAAGAGAGAGACGAAAAATATGAAGAACTAGTGGAAAGAAGGAGAGAAGATCGGCAGATAGATGATGACCGTTATAAACGGCTACAAGAAAGTTTGAACCAAGAAATGACTGAGCTGAAGGAAAGTCAGAAGGAAATATCCGTAAATTTGGAAGGTGAAATAAGAAAAACGAATGAGGTCCAAACACAACAAGTGGAAATTATAAAAACGTTAAACTCAAAGTTGGAGACCTTGCAGCTAGGCAGGGAGAATAGGAATGAAGAGATGGAAACTCTGCCAAAGAGGATATGTGTAAGAACCTCTTGCTCCTCACATTCTTCCAGTTCCGAATCTCCCGAACATTCTGAACCATGCCAAAGAAAGAAACGAAAAAGGAGTGGCGGAATGAGACGAACTAGAGACTACGCTACGGAAAAAATGGTAGAAGATAATTCCTACTTAAACCATTCATCCAATCGGATTCTCCAAATGTCTGACGTCAATTCCCTCACCAAGTTTAATGGAGAAATCAATTCAGTGTCTGCTGAAAGGTACCTGGAGGAGATAAATACTTATATGGATTTAATGAAAATGCCCATGATGTATCGACTAAAAGTCCTCCCTTCGCTAATGGTGGGTAAAGCCAAGGCTTGGTTTATGGCAAACGAAAAAAGATGGAAAACTTTTGAACATTTCCGCTCTGCATTTAGGAAGCAATACGCATCACTTGAAGCAAAACAGAGGGAAATGAATACCCTGAGGAATAAACATTATAGTAAAGGTGCAGGGTTATCATTGGAAGAATATTGCTGGGAGGTATATGCAGCATACTGCAATCTGACGGAAACCATCAACCAATCAGAAGTGCTGAACTTAATCATTGGCCAATTACCTTCACGAGTGCGACAACTGGTACTAACTCGAGATCCCGCCAACATAGACCAACTCACGAATTTCCTGGGAAAGTTCGAAGCGTCTGAACAAATGGAAGGATGGAAAGCCGATCACCAACGAACTGATGAACGGAGAAATTCTCAACCTCGAATAAGGAATCTAGAGCTATCCCGGAGGAATGGAGCAGAAGAAGATAAGAGGCCCACACCGATCAACCAAAGGTTTAATGGAAATCTAAGGTTCCAAAGGAAGGATGCCGATAGAAGGACATTCTGGAATAAGAACCAGAATCAAAGAAACTGGAACCAGTCTCGTAAAAAAGAATGTGGAATACAGACTGACGAAATTCCAGAAGACTGTGCTTTGAACCCTAGAGCACCTGTATGGGAAATTCCCTCCGCTATTAAAGCTCCTTCTTGGGATATTCCCTCTACCAGTCGAGCAAATTTAAACCAGAGGTCGTTGTAGATGAAGCTCTCCCTTCTACAACGCGACACAATCTTGATGTTTGTGAGAGCGAAGAAGACAAACTAATTACTAATGAAAATTTAGATGTTTTATATTTAGATATAAATTCTTGTCCAAATTCTAAAGAGGAGAAATTGTTTAATGTTTTCGAAGTAACTGGGAATTGCAGCAAGAAGCCAGAAATTCAAATAGAAGTTTTGGGATTAAAAATAAGATGTACTTTGGATACAGGAAGTGAATGCACAGTAATGAATTATAATGTTTGGGTAAAGCTCCGAGAGAGATTACCAGGCTTGAAACTGCAAAGATGTCCAGGAATAAGGTTAAAGGATTTTGTTGGACACGAGAGGTCTCGTATTGTAGGATGCCAAACCATTCTTTTTGAAATTGCAGGACACATGTTTGAAGATCAAGTCTACGTAGTGAAGAATTTAGAGGCAGATTTGTTATTTGGATATCCCTTCTTCAGAAGATATAGAGTCAATTTGGATGCAGGTGCCAATAAATTATATTTAACGGTGAAGGGACAAGTCGTTGAAGAAAGATTGATTCCAGATGACCAAGAAGATAGTTTTGAAGCAATTAATGGTAAGACTTCGCGTGTTAAACTATCGATGGCTGAAAGGGAATCGCATTCAGACAATAGGTCCGCCGCCGAGGAAGATATAAGAAAGAAGGCTTTCGCTCCAGGGTTGCTGAATCAAGAAGATGAGGAGAAACTACACTGCTCATTATTTTCTGACAAACAGGGACTTGTAAATACATTAATCTGCAAGATAAGTGCAGAACAACCTGTATTTCCTTTACAAAATCCATCTCCCATTCAAAAAGAGAAGAATCTAGAAGAAGACCTGAATGGATGGAAGACCTGGCTAGTGGACGTCAAGAAGTTTTACGAAGGAGTGTGTTAAACAAGATGTAAAACCATTTCCTGTTTTCCCCAGAAGCTCCGCGCAGATGAAGAATGAAGTCCAAGAAGACGATCCCAGATGAAACATCGCCTCACATCATGAAGAAGATGAAGAGAAAGAAAAATGAAAATATACGAAAAGGGAGAAAAAGTTATAAAACAAAATTAAATAACGTTCACTTATATTTAATTTTATTTTCTTGTGGGGGAACGCTATGTGTCGCCCCTGTCAACACATGATTTTTCAAGCAAAAAACTTTTCAATCTGTATTATATTAATCTATGTTGGAATCTTTCTTAAAAAAATGTGTTATTGTTAATGTTACAATGAGTAATGAATTGTTTAACTTAAAGAATGTTGAAACTATAGAAATGTTAAACAACTATGTAGTAACCTTGGTAAATTGTAAACAACAATATGATATAAAAGAGCTAGACTTTTGTAAGTCTACGGGACATTCTCCTGGTTGCCGAAAGGTTGATGGTTCAGGGAACGTTGGGGAATATCTTGCTTCAATCTTCGGATTGGCTGGAGTACTTGTACTCCATTTTGGCGGATATTCACAAACCCAACTCTGAATAAGGTGTTCTCCTGCATCATCAAAAGACCAGGGTTATAAACTTCGGTATAACTAATAGGTTTAGGCCTACAAGTTATACCGGGTGAACTGTCTGTTTGGAAAAGTGTTTGTATAACATCGAAAGTTTAAATAAATCTTCGAGTAAAAGATCTTAAGGATCTTTCATTTCAACCTGCATAGGTGATAATTAAAATTAAATCCTACACCACAGACCTCGCAAGGGCTTGGTCCTACTAACCTTTAGAAGCCTTTGAGAAGTCCGATATAAGGGTTATAACCAGACTAAACTAAAAGCCCTAAAGGCAGAAGGTGCGTGTCAGTGATTTTTGGCGACCGTGGACAGGACCATCGAAGCAACCACCTGTGGATCTTCGTGGCCCAGCAGAAGAAGAAGAAGCCTGTTCCAGAAACAGAAGAAGAAGCCTGTTCCAGAAACAGAAGAAGAAGCCGGTTCCAGAAACAGAAGAAGAAGCCTATTCCAGAAACAGAAGAAGCAAAGATGATAAATTCCCAGAGACCTTTGACCAGGCAGCAAAAGGAGAGGCTCGTTTGCTGCACGAATGAAGAAAAGAAGGAGGAAACCTTATTACCATGCTCCAGCTGCAACAGATACGTTCATGAAAGTTGCGCACATAAAACCCCAGGATCTGACGTAGCAGCGGAGGTAGACGTTAAGTGTAGACAGTGCGTGGAAAAACAAGTTACGCCAACCCCAACAGGTGATAGTTGGAGGGAAATGATGATCTCCTTTATGAGTGATTTTAAGAAAGAGAAAGAAGCTGAAAGAGAGCAAAGAGTAAAGGACAAGGATGAAAATGACCAAAAGTTCGCACGTTTGGTTGAAACCTTGGGTGAAAGAGATGCTGAACAGAAAGCAGAAAGAGAAAGAGAACGAGAACTGAGTGACCAAAAGTTCGCACGTTTGGTTGAAACCTTGGGTGAAAGAGATGCTAAACAGAAAGCAGAAAGAGAAAGAGAACGAGAACTGAGTGACCAAAAGTTTGCACGTTTGGTTGAAACCTTGGGTGAAAGAGATGTTGAACAGAAAGCAGAAAGAGAAAGAGAACGAGAACTGAGTGACCAAAAGTTCGCACGTTTGGTTGAAACCTTGGGTGAAAGAGATGCTGAACAGAAAGCAGAAAGGGAAATGAGTGACCAAAAGTTCGCACGTTTGGTTGAAACCTTGGGTGAAAGAGATGCTGAACAGAAAGCAGAAAGAGAAAGGGAACGAGAAATGAGTAAGAAAATGTTTGAAGATTTTAAAATTAATTTAGGAAAAGAAATATCCGAAGCGATAGCTGAAATCAGAAAAGAGAGAGACGAAAAATATGAAGAACTAGTGGAAAGAAGGAGAGAAGATCGGCAGATAGATGATGACCGTTATAAACGGCTACAAGAAAGTTTGAACCAAGAAATGACTGAGCTGAAGGAAAGTCAGAAGGAAATATCCGTAAATTTGGAAGGTGAAATAAGAAAAACGAATGAGGTCCAAACACAACAAGTGGAAATTATAAAAACGTTAAACTCAAAGTTGGAGACCTTGCAGCTAGGCAGGGAGAATAGGAATGAAGAGATGGAAACTCTGCCAAAGAGGATATGTGTAAGAACCTCTTGCTCCTCACATTCTTCCAGTTCCGAATCTCCCGAACATTCTGAACCATGCCAAAGAAAGAAACGAAAAAGGAGTGGCGGAATGAGACGAACTAGAGACTACGCTACGGAAAAAATGGTAGAAGATAATTCCTACTTAAACCATTCATCCAATCGGATTCTCCAAATGTCTGACGTCAATTCCCTCACCAAGTTTAATGGAGAAATCAATTCAGTGTCTGCTGAAAGGTACCTGGAGGAGATAAATACTTATATGGATTTAATGAAAATGCCCATGATGTATCGACTAAAAGTCCTCCCTTCGCTAATGGTGGGTAAAGCCAAGGCTTGGTTTATGGCAAACGAAAAAAGATGGAAAACTTTTGAACATTTCCGCTCTGCATTTAGGAAGCAATACGCATCACTTGAAGCAAAACAGAGGGAAATGAATACCCTGAGGAATAAACATTATAGTAAAGGTGCAGGGTTATCATTGGAAGAATATTGCTGGGAGGTATATGCAGCATACTGCAATCTGACGGAAACCATCAACCAATCAGAAGTGCTGAACTTAATCATTGGCCAATTACCTTCACGAGTGCGACAACTGGTACTAACTCGAGATCCCGCCAACATAGACCAACTCACGAATTTCCTGGGAAAGTTCGAAGCGTCTGAACAAATGGAAGGATGGAAAGCCGATCACCAACGAACTGATGAACGGAGAAATTCTCAACCTCGAATAAGGAATCTAGAGCTATCCCGGAGGAATGGAGCAGAAGAAGATAAGAGGCCCACACCGATCAACCAAAGGTTTAATGGAAATCTAAGGTTCCAAAGGAAGGATGCCGATAGAAGGACATTCTGGAATAAGAACCAGAATCAAAGAAACTGGAACCAGTCTCGTAAAAAAGAATGTGGAATACAGACTGACGAAATTCCAGAAGACTGTGCTTTGAACCCTAGAGCACCTGTATGGGAAATTCCCTCCGCTATTAAAGCTCCTTCTTGGGATATTCCCTCTACCAGTCGAGCAAATTTAAACCAGAGGTCGTTGTAGATGAAGCTCTCCCTTCTACAACGCGACACAATCTTGATGTTTGTGAGAGCGAAGAAGACAAACTAATTACTAATGAAAATTTAGATGTTTTATATTTAGATATAAATTCTTGTCCAAATTCTAAAGAGGAGAAATTGTTTAATGTTTTCGAAGTAACTGGGAATTGCAGCAAGAAGCCAGAAATTCAAATAGAAGTTTTGGGATTAAAAATAAGATGTACTTTGGATACAGGAAGTGAATGCACAGTAATGAATTATAATGTTTGGGTAAAGCTCCGAGAGAGATTACCAGGCTTGAAACTGCAAAGATGTCCAGGAATAAGGTTAAAGGATTTTGTTGGACACGAGAGGTCTCGTATTGTAGGATGCCAAACCATTCTTTTTGAAATTGCAGGACACATGTTTGAAGATCAAGTCTACGTAGTGAAGAATTTAGAGGCAGATTTGTTATTTGGATATCCCTTCTTCAGAAGATATAGAGTCAATTTGGATGCAGGTGCCAATAAATTATATTTAACGGTGAAGGGACAAGTCGTTGAAGAAAGATTGATTCCAGATGACCAAGAAGATAGTTTTGAAGCAATTAATGGTAAGACTTCGCGTGTTAAACTATCGATGGCTGAAAGGGAATCGCATTCAGACAATAGGTCCGCCGCCGAGGAAGATATAAGAAAGAAGGCTTTCGCTCCAGGGTTGCTGAATCAAGAAGATGAGGAGAAACTACACTGCTCATTATTTTCTGACAAACAGGGACTTGTAAATACATTAATCTGCAAGATAAGTGCAGAACAACCTGTATTTCCTTTACAAAATCCATCTCCCATTCAAAAAGAGAAGAATCTAGAAGAAGACCTGAATGGATGGAAGACCTGGCTAGTGGACGTCAAGAAGTTTTACGAAGGAGTGTGTTAAACAAGATGTAAAACCATTTCCTGTTTTCCCCAGAAGCTACGCGCAGATGAAGAATGAAGTCCAAGAAGACGATCCCAGATGAAACATCGCCTCACATCATGAAGAAGATGAAGAGAAAGAAAAATGAAAATATACGAAAAGGGAGAAAAAGTTATAAAACAAAATTAAATAACGTTCACTTATATTTAATTTTATTTTCTTGTGGGGGAACGCTATGTGTCGCCCCTGTCAACACATGATTTTTCAAGCAAAAAACTTTTCAATCTGTATTATATTAATCTATGTTGGAATCTTTCTTAAAAAAATGTGTTATTGTTAATGTTACAATGAGTAATGAATTGTTTAACTTAAAGAATGTTGAAACTATAGAAATGTTAAACAACTATGTAGTAACCTTGGTAAATTGTAAACAACAATATGATATAAAAGAGCTAGACTTTTGTAAGTCTACGGGACATTCTCCTGGTTGCCGAAAGGTTGATGGTTCAGGGAACGTTGGGGAATATCTTGCTTCAATCTTCGGATTGGCTGGAGTACTTGTACTCCATTTTGGCGGATATTCACAAACCCAACTCTGAATAAGGTGTTCTCCTCCATCATCAAAAGACCAGGGTTATAAACTTCGGTATAACTAATAGGTTTAGGCCTGCAAGTTATACCGGGTGAATTGTCTGTTTGGAAAAGTGTTTGTATAACATCGAAAGTTTAAATAAATCTTCGAGTAAAAGATCTTAAGGATCTTTCATTTCAACCTGCATAGGTGATAATTAAAATTAAATCCTACACCACAGACCTCGCAAGGGCTTGGTCCTACTAACCTTTAGAAGCCTTTGAGAAGTCCGATATAAGGGTTATAACCAGACTAAACTAAAAGCCCTAAAGGCAGAAGGTGCGTGTCAGTGATTTTTGGCGACCGTGGACAGGACCATCGAAGCAACCACCTGTGGATCTTCGTGGCCCAGCAGAAGAAGAAGAAGCCTGTTCCAGAAACAGAAGAAGAAGCCTGTTCCAGAAACAGAAGAAGAAGCCGGTTCCAGAAACAGAAGAAGAAGCCTATTCCAGAAACAGAAGAAGCAAAGATGATAAATTCCCAGAGACCTTTGACCAGGCAGCAAAAGGAGAGGCTCGTTTGCTGCACGAATGAAGAAAAGAAGGAGGAAACCTTATTACCATGCTCCAGCTGCAACAGATACGTTCATGAAAGTTGCGCACATAAAACCCCAGGATCTGACGTAGCAGCGGAGGTAGACGTTAAGTGTAGACAGTGCGTGGAAAAACAAGTTACGCCAACCCCAACAGGTGATAGTTGGAGGGAAATGATGATCTC